>NC_064853.1:83900951-84180951 GCF_024139225.1 Suncus etruscus | reverse complement strand
CAGAAGTATAAATATAGTACAGAAATAAATACGCTTGCCTTGCACTCAGGTACCTCATTCTTATCCTTGTTCCCACATAGGGTACCTGAAGCACATCCAAGTCAAAAACTGAACTGACTTCAGAGCACTAAGCACATAATAAAACAATAAAATAAAATTCTGTTTCATTGAGACATGATTTTAGAAATCTCTCTGAATTTTATTTAAGACTCACAAAAAGGCATAGTAGTAATAATCAGACATAAATTGCTAAAGTTTATCTTTTTGTTTGTTTTTCTTTTTGGACCACATCTGGCAGTGCTATGGCTCAAGGTTTACTCTTTACTTTGTGCTCAAGGAACATACTGGTAAAATTGGCGAATCAACTGGGGTGCTGGGATCAAATTCAAGACACCTGCATGCAGTGCCAGTTTCCTACTGCTGTACTCTCTTTCTGTTCCAGGTTTATTCTTATCTCTAGATATGGCAGAGGATTGTTCATATGCTTGCATTTTTGGTAACTTCTCAGCCAAGTTGAAGTGCATTCTTTATTGAGAATTTAATCAGAATACAAGTAATCTATATTGCCCTTTCAATTGTCACTAATTAGAAAGATTCACAACTGCTAAAGAAGGGCTAGATTTTATATTTTTGCTGGTACAGTTTATTGGACACCATTTTATTTTGATTCCAGTCCTGTTTGAAAGAAATGGAGTTTGTCTTTTTCTTTAAAAATAAAAAAAAACATCAGCAGACACAGAATTTCCACATTGCTGTTCCAGAAAATCTTTAAATGCTCTTGATATCATTATTCTTATTTTGGGTGAGGAAAAATTATCTATATAAACATTTTATTCAGAATTTTGAAATTTTAAAATAGGTAGGGTAATAAAGGTCAAATCTTTCTGAGCTGCCTTTTGGACATCTGATTAACTGTTAAATCAACCTCCAGTTTTTATTACAGATGTCTTGAGTAATTTTTCAATGGATTGTATTCCACATGACGATATATCCATTCAAATTTTTCTTTTATCTTATAGTTACTTTAAGTACTGCATTAATATAAGATTAATTAGTGAGCAGATCCATTTTAAAATATTGTTATATAGACAAAAACATATAACTGGATGAACAGTTCTTAAGAAGCCTCAGAATATTAAGTAGCATTAGAGTACAACTAAAGACATATCAAAATATGGAAAAAAATACATAAAACATATGAAAAATATTACCATACTTTATATTGTTGAGCAGTTCCTTACAAGTGGTGCTCAGGGATTCCAAAGGTCCTTGCAGAGGTTCCAGGTAATATGTAGTTCTGGGTATTAAACTATGGTAGCTGCATGTATTTAATGCCTTGAATTAGCTATCTGACCCACCTACATTTGACCTTAAAGTCATGATTTCCTTCAACACCATCTCATCATAATAGGGAATAAGTTTTTGTAATAAACAAGCATGACCACTTCTGTGTATATATCTAAACTTTAAAAACTATAAAACATTAAGCAAATGTGATTTTAAGCCATCTCTTTAAAGGCATTTGTAGAATCCATATAAGATGGTATGACATCATATGGGATTAAATTATTATTTTATTTTGGTTTCACTTTAAATTGATTAAGTTTTTCTCTTGCGATAACAGGCTTATTTAAAAGTGAAAGTAATTTGTTATACCCAAGTTGTAGAAGTAGAAATTTCAACAGAACATTGTCAGATGTTTGAATCTTAACCAGACATATTGCTCACTTTCTCAACACTAAATTTCAGAAACTTGATACAAATTAAGTACATACTTTATTGCTAGATCTTGCTTATCAGTGCTCAGAAATCCACAATGTTCAATTCTAATTAAAAATGAGATTGAACTGCAATCCCCTGGAAGCAAGGACTGATCATACTCAATAAGCTTTACTTTATTTGAGAACCACAATTGAATTGCTCATAACAAAAAAACAATGCTTAAGTTGTTAAAGAAAATACATGCTAAAATTTGTTTTTGCAATTTTATTATACTTTCAAATGTGTATAACAGACTACAATATATCTAGGTTTCTACATATTTAAAGGTTGAATATCAACTTATACACAATTATTATTCATCACTTCACCTTTTGTTTGTCAGTTTGTTCAATAAGTAATATAGTTGAACTTTTAAAATTACATTTATTAAAAATATTAACTATAATGTCTAAGATAATTATATTAGTACATTTTAAAGGATTTAAAAAAATACCTGATAAATATAATTTACTATCCTAGGATATGTTTAATTATTCATAATTTATCCTGTTTTCAGTTTTGTTTTAAGAGTACTATGACTTGTTGAAATTTTGTAATTTTTCCTTGTGATTTTATAGCTTGCAATACTAAAAATGTGGGCAATGAAAATTATGTGTTTAAAGATTATTTATCATCTAGTGATAAATAATGAAAATAAATGAAACAGGCTGCGGTGCAAAAGAAGGGCAAATTTGTCCTTTCAGCACCTCTCCTGTCTGTATTTTGTGTTCCTCATTGTTCAATTAAAATTTAATACTAGGGGTGGAGAGATAGCACAGCGGTGTTTGCCTTGCAAGCAGCCGATCCAGGACCTAAGGTGGTTGGTTCGAATCCCAGTGTCCCATATGGTCCCCCGTGCCTGCCAGGAGCTATTTCTGAGCAGATAGCCAGGAGTAACTCCTGAGCACCACCGGATGTGGCCTCAAAACAAAAAACAAAAAAATTAATATTAGATTACAACATGGTGCTTAAAAATAAAAATGTAAACCAAAATAAATAAATAAATACTTATCAAAATTAATGAATAAATAATATAAAGTATTAATTAGAACTGAAGAGAGAAAAAATTTTACATTGGGCCTAACATGTCTAAATCCATTTTGTATCACTAGAATAGTTTTCATCATCAGAGTGTTCAAGATTGAATTAAGAAGTAATAATTCTAAAATAGCCTTATGCATTTGTAGTGTCATTATAATATGGCTTGTATATCACCTGGTGATAAATAATTATTATTTTGTTGCTCTTTAAGTTGAATACATTTTTATTGTTATAAAGCACTATATATACTGTAAGAGCAGGTATCACAATAATTAAATATATTAACACAAAAATAAAATAATTGTTTCCTCACTCCTAAAATATTTTTTGTAGAAGAAATATCTATATGTTAATGCATTTATAGAAGTCACCATATATATGGACATTTTATATAAATCTACTTATGTTATAAGAAATATTAGATAATATAGCATTCTATTGAGAAACTGGCACATTTAAAATAGTAATATTACTACATTAATCCTAAAGTATACTTTTCATTAGAACATCAAAATCATATAAGACAATAAAAGGTATAATTATAAATTTGAATGACTAATATAAACCAGAAAATAGAAAAAAATCTAACTCAAGAACTTTAAGTGGAGTGAAAGAAAAATAAGGCATACAATTTTTCCTAAAATATATAATGGATTACCTCATAAGAGATAATACAAACCTAGAAATATTGTTAATAAAAACTTTTATTTATTTTTGTTTTAAAGTCACACAGGGTGGTGTTCAAGTTATGCATCTTGTTCTGTGCTTAAAGATCACTGTGATGCTTGGTAGACCATATGGTGAACCAGGGATTGAATTCATGTTGAATGCAGGCAAATTAAACAGCCTTCGGGCTGTTCTAATGCTTTGGCCCTTAGAAAACGTCTTAATGATTAACGATAAAGATTTTTTTGAAAAGTTTTTCAATTGTTTTCAAATCATAAGTACTTTGATAATGGCCTGCTTCATAATATAAGCTTAATATTTTAACTATTTAAACACTAATAAAATTTAACATGCCTTAAGCTTAATTCATCACTATATTTTACTAATTGCCATTAGTAATTTATTAAATTAATAACAAAATTTTTAGAAAATTAATTTATGTCCTAAAATTTTGGACAATAAATTAAATAAAAATATTGATACAATGAAAAGTAGAAAGCATAGCAATTCTTTGAAAAAATAAGGTAACTTTTTTGGTTTAAGTTTCTTTTATTTGGGGCCAGAGAGATAGCATGATTGTAAGGCATTTGCCTTGCATGCGGAAGGTTGGTGGTTCGAATCTCAGCATTCCATATGGTCCCCTGAACCTGCCAGGAGCATTATCTGAGCGTAGAGCCAGGTGTATAACCCCTGAGCGCTGCCGGGTGTGACCCAAAAACCAATAAAAATTTATTTTAATTAAATTTTCTAAATTTAATAATATCTTTTTTTTTTGGGGGGGCCACATCCAGTGGTGTAACTCCTGGCTATGCACTCAGAAATTGTTCCTGGCTCCTGGGACTGTATGGGACACAGGGAATTGAACCCAGGTTCATCCTGAATCAGCAGCATGCTAGGCAAAAGCCCTACTGCTGTGCTATCGCTCCAGGTACTAATATAATAAAAATCTTTATTTAAGCACCATGATTACAAACCTGATTGTAGTTGGGTTTCCATCATAAAAAGAACACCCCCTTTCACTAGTGTAACATTCCCACCACCAATGCCCTCCATCTTCCTTGTCCCCTACCTTGCCCCATGCCTGTATTCGAGACAGGCATTCTACTTTTTTCGCTTATTATTAACATTGTCATGATAGTTGTCATTACAGTTATTTCCCTAACTGTACTTACCACTCTTTGTGGTGAGCTTCATATTGTGAGCAAGTCCTTCCAGCCCTCATCTGTATTGTCTCTGGGCATTATTACAATAATGTCTTTTATTTTTCTTAAAGCCAATAGATGAGTGAGACTATTTTGCATCTATCTCACTCTGATTAAACTAAGGTAATTCTTATTCAACTAGAAAAGCAGTTTTCAAGCATAGTTTTTCTAGTTGAGTAGAACCTATAGTTTATAAGTTTGAATTTATTTTCAAAAGTAAAACAAAAATTAATTCAGTAAAATGAATTATAAAGCAGTAAATAAAAAGAAAAATGCATAGATGTTTCATTTTCTAAAGTTAAAACAGAATTATTTGCACATTTTATTATCTGAAAATAACATGTATTGAACAAATTCATCACAACTGACAGCTATTTGAAGGTTTTGGCGTCTGGATAAATTAAATATTTCGAAAGCAGACTGATCATGTCCCTAGACTCAAATCAGACAAAGTATCCAGCAGAGGAGCATCTGGTTGAGCAGCTGCCAAACACACCCTCAAAGTGGAAATGATTCTGGACTTCACTTAACAAAGAAGAAGGTTCTGAGGGGAAGAGCCTTTAACAAAGTCAACAATAGACACAAACAAAGCCAAATTAATATTGAAATTAGTACAGGCATGTGTCATTTTGTCTCGATTACAAATGTCAAATCTGCAAATAGAGGAGTCATGGTAAATTATATAACCTACTACAGTGGCTGTAACAGAATGTTGAAAATGTGGAATACTTAATTCAAGCACAGTTGCACAGTGGCACAGTGGGTAGGGAGTTCGCCTTACATACCGTCAACCCTAGTTTGATTCCTAGTGTCCCATATGGTCCCCAATTCTGCCAGAAGTAATTTCTGAGCACAGAGCCAGAAATAACTCTCGAGTTCTTCTGGGTGTGGCCCTCCAAAAAGAGAAACAAAAAAATTGGACGTAATTGCCTATTTGTCATTTTAAAAAGAAAAAAGAGAAATAAAAATGGGCCAGCTTTTTATTCATCTATGCAGAATGAAGAAAATAAATTCATATTTTCTTATGTTTTGGGGGTGGGTTGAGTCACACCTGGCAGCGCTCAGGGGTTACTCCTGGATCTACGCTCAGAAATCGCTCCTGGCAGGCTCGGGAGACCATATGGAATGCCAGGATTCAAACCACCGTCCTTCTGCTTTCACGGCAACGCCTTACCTCCATGCTATCTCTCCGATCCACAAATTAATATTTTCACCCATGTTTGCAAATTAAAAGTTTAACATTCCTGAAACTAACAACACTGACCATAAGGAAGAACATTTGAGATGATAAGTCAGAAAAGAACAGCATCAACTTCCCCATCTTTTCCTCATTGGACAGATAGTAATATTTTTTTCTTCTCAAAATTATAATGAATATTGATTTGGGGTTACTGTTGAGACTACACCCAATGGTGCTAGGAATTATTTCTGGCTCTCTGCTTAGAGATCACTCCTGGCAGGGGCCAGAGATATAGCATAGAGGTAAGGTGTTTGCCTTGCATACAGAAGGACAAGAGGAATGATGACCAGAATAAAAAGACACCCTATAATCTAGAAAGGAATACTTTGTATGACTCTTTTGATAAAGACTCAACACGCAAAGCATGAATGGAACTTAAAAGGAAAATAAAACATCAAAAGTGTGGAGAAAAAAATAAACAAAAATAACCTCAAAGAAGATATTCAGATGGCCAAGAGAGAACAAAATACTTTGCATACCTTATCATTTGGGAAATATGAATTGAAACAAAATAAAAGCATTTTATTTATTTTATTTTTTGTTATTTATTATTATTATTATTATTAATTATTATTTTGGTTTTTGAGTCACACCCGCCAGCGCCCAGGGGTTACTCCTGGCTCTATGCTCAGAAATCACTCCTGGCAGGCTTGGGGACCATATGGAATGCCGGGATTTGAACCGCTGTCCTTCTGCATGCAAGGCAAATGCCCTACCTTCATGTTATCTCTCTGGCCCCAATGAAAGCATTTTAAACCAGTGGTATAGGTATACTCAGAGTGAACAACCAATATTGACATTGATGGATAAACAAACCCTCACTTATTGCTGGTGGAAATGCCTACTTGTCTGGCTTTTTTGGGAAATAATATAGACACTTCTCAAAAGACTAAGAGTTGAGCATCCACATGACACATCTATTCCACTTTTTGGCATTTACCCCAAAGGTCTCAAACTCCGTTCAGGAAAGAGATTTTACATTCTTATGTTTATTACAGCAGTAGTCACAACAGCTCAAATCTGGATACAGTATATAAAGAACAGGTGACTGGTACAGAAAATATGGCACATGCACAATGGAATTCTACCTGACTTTTTCAAAAAAGAATTCACACAATTTGATGCTATGTAAATGGATCAGTGGAGTATCTGAGTGAAGTTACAAAGAAGGACAAGACAGTTATAGAATTCTCTCTCCTATATGGAATATAAATGAAAAGAACAAATGCATCAAGGCAATAGAACTACTGAGACTGCAGAACTGAGAACTGGTCATTAGTGTGAAGCTTGAGAGAAGAGAGGGTAATGATGGAGAGAAGTGAACACACTGGTGGATAGTGTAGTGCTTGCACATTTCATGCACAAACACCTACTTTTAACAGTTTTGAAAACCAAAATACTTAAGTTAATTTGAGAAGAATCATTTTGTGTATTGCTGGGACTTTTATGCATGAAATTCTACTATTTACAGTTTAAAAACCATAATGCTTAAGTTATTTTAAAAAGAAACACCCCTAACTAGTGTTGCCATCCATTTAAAAACAATGCTACATCTTCAGTAGGGCCTTGCAAGTGGCTGACCCAGGACAGACCACGATTTGATCCCCAGCATCCCATATGGTCCCTCAAGCCAGGAACAATTTTGAGAGCATAGCCAGGAATAGCCCTGAGCATCACCCCAAACTACAAAAATACCCCAAACAAACAAATAAAAAGTACTACATCTTAAATGACTAACTTTGTTGCCAGGGTAATAATTTTATTATATTAAATTTATAAATTTTACTTAGTTAAACAATATGAATTTATGAACTCTAATGTAATAATTATGTACATAATAATTATCTTTATATTTATATATTTAGTAGTAAAATAAAACTACTATAATTAACAATGCAACTTTGCATTCACTTCTAATATATCTATTTTTCTTTATGTACTTTAGTTGTATTAGAATTGTAATGTCACAATTGAATTAAACTTCTGTGAATAAAACATTATTTAAGATATAACAGCGGCATTTATGTACAGATATTTTGTATGTGTGTTTGTATTGTAGAATGTTACCCAGAACTTCATACATGTAACCTATTTTCCTGTTCTTCTTAGAGCTTTTCCTTTTAACCAACGTTAGAAATAGAAATTTATGAGGCCTTATACCTTTTCATTTATTGAAATCACTCACAAATACATAGAAAAAAATAGACTTAAAGAGAATAAAGAGACAGAGGTACAGAGATCAGAGATATACAATTACCTTAGCATTTGCACTATTTAAAAACAAAATTTTAGACTAAGTACTTAGAAAATATTCCTATCAATGTCACTTTCTAATATATTGCATTCTGATATTAAAGTACAGACATATTTATTAATAAAACATATTGAATAAACTAAATTATCTTTTTATTGTACAATGCATATTTTATTTAACTTCTATATTAGAATGAATATAAATGCTATTTTATTTTCTTAAGTAAGTTATGTATTCAATATCACATATGCCCACTATTTGGGAAAGATTGTCCAAGAAGTTTAAATTTTGTAAAGAAGGGGATTTAGAAAAAAAGTATCACCCTATAATTCTTAAATTCCAGCTATGCTATTTTTAATATGATAAAAATTTAAAAAAAGGTCTTTGAAGTAAATCCACCAGAATACCTATGTCAGTAAAATAAATGTCTGCCTTTGATAAATTTTAATCTCTCATTCAACTAACAGCCATTAGCACACATCTTTCTTCATTTTAGCCTTAATTACTATGATATAATGAATTCAAATTTTATTTTCTTGTATACTATAGCAACTAATAACTTAGGCTTAGCAAAAATAGAGAATTATAAATTGAATAACTTAGAATGCTTAAATAGTACACATGTTAAAATGAAAAAAATTTTTCGGTTCCTTTTACCTTAGATCAATTACTGTTTTCTGGGTCCTCACGATCTAATTCATTCTATACTTTATCTTCTTAAAGTAAATTAAACCATCCCTCATCCCTCTGGAGAACAGCTGGCTAGTCACAAGTATAGCTTTAATCAGTTAAGGGGTGTCCCCCACTGGAAGGGCACTGGATTTACTGTATCTGCACGTCTTTCTTGTAATTTACCTCAATTCAGATTCAAAGAAAAGAGGCTAGGATTCTCATCTGTGAAAGCATCAACATGATTGAAAGGTCCACAATGAGAAAACATTCATCGTGACTGGTACTGTAATTTAAGGCTAGATGCCATTCTTCACTTAACAAAACAGGAGGATTATTTTGATCCAGTTGAATTTCATATTTCATATCCTTTCTGTTATACATCAGTAGTTATCAGTCCTTCCTAAATTTTATATTTCGGTAATTATTTTCTTCCTATTTTCTCTTTGGCTCATTCTCATTATATCAATAGACAAAATCATAGCAAATTGAATGTGCTTCAGTACAAATTTTCATATTCAGTGAATCAGAAATGTGTAATAGAGAAATTGGAATAAACTGTGTTTTAGGAATGAATGCAAAGCAGAGAAGGCAGCTGCATCACTTTCGAATGCAGCTATCCAAGCTATTCTACCTATTCGACTAATGCTTACACCACTGTCATACTCAGTAAGTAATAAGTTAATACAATACTTAACTTCAATGAATAATCTATAATATCTCTCTAACTCATATATAAATCTCTATAAATCACATATACTTATATATAAATATACAACTTATGTAAATATATATGATATATAAATATTTATAGCATATAAGTATATTATATATCATTCAATATATTATATATTGCATTATTGTTAGTACATTATTATATATTATATAAATATATAATGATATATGTATATCTAAATTTATAAATGTATATTTTAAATCTATATGTTTTATAGAGATTAAATTATATAATATATAATGATAAAATAATGAAAACATAAGAATAATGAATGATTTTTACCTCATAAAAATGAAAGGTAAAATAAAATGAAAGGTACAATGAAAGGCCTTATTGCTTATATCATCTTTACTATCTCTTAGGCTTACCAGTTGATTTCAAATGGACACATTTTATTTTATAAACACTGCTAATATTAAGTCCAACAAGAGAAATTAGAAAGTGCAGTGATTGTATAGAACTTTTTTGCTTCTTTGTTCCATTTTATTTGAAAAATGTATAACTCTAAAACATTTATTTACCTATTATTCTGCATGTATTCATTGAATACAAACTATATTTGTGGCACATTTATAGGGCATGGAACACAATCAGCAGCAGATATTAATTTATAGCAATCTATCAATATTTTATATGAGAATATGTAATAGACACTAAAATTGTTCTCTCCATCAATGATTCAATATGATACTTTTACAATTAAAATATTTTAGTTTAAATGAAAAATTGTTGTGCATTTCAGAGTAGGTAAATTACTAAAATATAAAACAAAAGTTGTAATAGCTTTTATAAATAATAAGTATAATGATTCAATAATTATACAAGACTGCAAGAGCTAACATGGTTCTTCATAAACAATAAAGGAGATTTTGGGGTGTGTTAGGGGCTTTTGATGCTTAGATATTTTTCTGGCTCTGTGATCAAAGAGTATTCCTAGTGAGATTTGGGGTACCATATAAGGCACTGGGAATAAAACTAGGATCAGTAAAGTGCAAAGCAATCACATTACCTTATTAATTATCACTCAAGCCTAAAAAGGACCATTTAATTTACTTTTTAATTTATGATTTTTGTTTGTGGGCCATACCAGACTATGCTCACTTATTACTCCTGGTTCTGCACTTGGGGATCACTCATAGTGGGTTTTTGGAAACTATGTCAGGTTCTGGGAATTCAACCCAAACTGCTTTCATGTAAGGCATGTGCTGTACTACCCTTTGTACTGCCTCCCAATCCTCATAGGATCACTTAAGTGTGAGTTATAGATGGTAAGTTGTTTTACAATAAAAGATTATGTTAATAAGGTGATAGATGACTTAAAAATTAAGATAGACTCATTGTAAGACTGTTCTGGATATTGTTCTGGCAAGAGTCTACAGATGCATATGAATTACAGAAATAATGACAAGAGAACATTACTCTTATGAATCAAATTTTTTGAATCAGAAAATTTTCCTAATGTAGTGGGGGGAAATTTTTTAAAGACATATGATTAAAATATTTAAGACTTGACAATTTTTGCTCTTGATATGAAGAAGTTTGAAGAATTCCAGTGACATTGATTTTTAAGTTATATAAAGAGGTATATTTTGTTCCATTCACTGAAGATGAAAACAAAAATTAAAAGAAGCGGAAAGACCACAGAAAAAGAAATTAGCTCATTTTGTTCTATACTGCCTTCAAGTGATTCTAAAACTTCTAAAGTGAATTCTCCGGTATGCAGTTTGGACTGTGATGGGCAGCCTCCATTAGATTTACTTTGATATACAATGAAGAGTAGTCCTCTAATGAAGCATTTAAAACTCCCCCTTAAGCTCGCTTCGGCAGCACATATACAAAAATTGGAATGATACAGGGAAGATTAGCATGGCCCCTGTGCAAGGATGACATGTAAAACTCCCCCTTAATATCACATCATACACAAAATTTAATGTGAAATGGATTAAACACTTAGATGTTAGACCTAAACCCATAAAAAAATCAAACAAAACAGCAATACAGTGCATGATATTGGCTTCAGAGGCTTCTGTAGTGATTCAAGCTATATATTGACAAAGAAAGTAAAAGCAAAAACAAACAAATAGTGAGGTTAAAAGCTTCTGCAAATAACACTATCACTAAAACAAAAATAATTATATTTTCTTACATTAAACATTCACATATCATATGAAATATAACCAAAGGTTAATTCTCAGAAATATAAAGAATCCACAAAACACAATTAAAAACACAAAAGAGCAATGGAATAAGAAAATCTAAAACGTTCACTTTTTCAAAGACTTATACATGACAAACATATGAAAATGTCCTATCAACGCTGATTATCAGAAAATTCAAATTAAAACTACAATAAAATAGGTAGTGAGAATAACCTTATAGATAAAAGTCCAGAAGAAGCCACCAGTTCCAGGGATATGAGAGAAGGGGACCCTCATTTGTTGCTCAGAAAGCAAATTGGCCTTATCTGTACACTAAATATTTGGGAGAATTCTCAAAAATGTTAAAAGTAGATGAGGCCTGAGTAATAGTACAGCAAGTAAGCACTTGCATTCCATTACAACGAGTTACAATATCTGGCATCCCATGAAGTTTCCAGAACCTTCTAGAAGTAATTGCCTGAGCACAAGGCTGGGAGTAAGCCCTGAGTACTGTGAGGTGTGACCACCAGAAAACAAACCACAACATAAACATAATAAAAATTACAATATGAGTAAACTAATTGTGTTTTGTTATACATCCCATAAATGCAAAACTTTTAATTAGAAAAGATATATCACACTAGATATGTAAGTGACCCAAATTCTCAATGGCATTTTACTTATTAACAAGGAATGGAAAGTACATAATGAAATTTTACCCAGCTATAAGAAAAGATCAGTTGTTTTTTATTCATTATGGATAGATCTAGAAGTTGTAATTCAAGAAAACTATGTCAAAAGAAGAAAAATAAATACAGGATGATCTCATATATATTTGAAATAAACAAAGGTAAAGGGAAATAACTTGGTTAAATGAAAATTAACCCTATGTTTTCTTAATGTCCATTTCTTCATTAATACTATTGGTGTATAGAAAAGCCATTGTTTTTTGTGTGTTAATTTTGTAGCCTGCCACCTTGCTATATGAGTCTATTGTTTCTAGAAGCACAATGTCAAATATCTTGTAATCAACTGACTAAAAATGTGAAGGACCTATACAAAGAAAACTATAAAACTCTGCTCCAGGAAATAAGAGAGGACATGTGGAAATGGAAGCACATGGATTGGCAGGACTAAAATCATTAAAATGGCAATACTCCCCAAAGAATTGTTTAGATTTAATGTGATCCCTCTAAAGATACCCATGATATTCTTCAAAGAAGTGGATCAGGCACTTTTGAAATTCATTTGGAACAATAAACACCCTAGAATAGCTAAAGCAATCATTGGGAAAAAGAATATGGGAGGAATTACTTTCCCCAATTTAAACAGTACTACAAAGCAACAGTTATCACAACAGTATGGTATTGGAATAAAGACAGGCCCTCAGATCAGGAGAATAGGCTTGAATACTCAGAGAATGTTCCCCAGACATACAATCACCTAATTTTTGATAAAGAAACAAGAAATCCTAAATGGAGCAAAGAAAGCCTCTTCAACAAGTGGTGTTGGCACAACTGGCTAGCCACTTGCAAAAAATTGAACTTAGACCCCAGCTAACATCATGTATGAAGGTTAAATCCAAATGGATGAAAGACCTTGATATCAGACCTGAAACCATAAGGTATATAGAACAACACGTAGGTAAAACACTCCAGGACTTTGAGACTAATCTTCAAGGAGAAACTGCACTCTCCAAGCAAGTGAAAGCAGAGATTAACAGATGGGAATATATTAAACCGAGAAGCTTCTGTACCTCAAAAGAAATAGCGCCCAGGATACAAGAGCCCCCCACTGAGTGGGAGAAATTATTCACCCAAACCCATCAGATAAGGGCTAATCTCCAAAATATACAAGGCACTGACAGAACTTCATAATAAATAAACATCTAATCCCATCAAAAAATGGGGAGAAGAAATGGACAGACACTTTGACAAAGAAGAAATACAAATGTCCAAAAGACACATGAAAAAATGCTCCGCATCACTAATCATCAGGGAGATGCAAATCAAAACGACGATGAGATACCACCTCACACCACAGAGAATGGCACACATCACAAAGAATGAGAATAAACAGTGTTGGCGGGGATGTGAAGAGAAAGGAACTCTTATCCACTGCTGGTGGGAATGCCGTCTAGTTCAACCTTTATGGAAAGCGATATGGAGATTCCTCCAAAAACTGGAAATCAAGCTCCCATATGACAAAGCTATACCACTACTACGAATATACCCTAGGAACACAAAAATACAATACAAAAAATCCCTTCCTACACCTATATTCATTGCAGCACTATTTACCATAGCAAGACTCTGGGAGCAGCCAAGATACCCTTCAACAAATGAATGACTAAAGAAACTGTGGTACATATACACAATGGAATATTATGCAGCTGTCAGGAGAGATGAAGTGATGAAATTTTCCTATACATGGATGTACATGGAATCTATTATGCTGAGTGAAATAAGACAGACAGAGAGAGAGAGAGAGAGAGAGAGAGAGAGAGAGAGAAAGATGCAGAATGGTCTCACTCATCTATGGTTTTTAAGAAAAATGAAAGACATTCTTGAAATAATAACTTTCAGACACAAAAGAAAAAAGAGCTGTAAGTTACAGCTCACCTCATGAAGCTCACCACAAAGAGGGATGAGTTTAGTTAGAGACATAACTACGTTTTGAACTATCTTAATAATGAGAATGTACGAGGGAAATGGAAAGCCTGTCTAGAGTACAGGCGGGGGTTGGGTGGGGAGGAGGGAGATTTGGGACATTGGTGATGGGAACGTTGCACTGGTGATGGGTGGTGTTCTTTACATGACTTAAACCCAAACACAATCATGTATGTAATAAAGTTGTTTAAGTAAAAAAAAAAATTAAAAAAGCAAATTAACCCTATGTTAAATTCCTAAGTTCTGATGACAGAACTGAGATTAGTAAAGATAAAATAATGCACTGGAAAGGTTTCATCAATAGTGGCAACAGTGTATATTTTGGTTATGATCATGGTATGACCATCTGAACATGGTTCTCTATATTTTTGAATATTTATCTTAATGTTATCAAATGTCACTTCAAAACAGAAATTAGTAAAACTCCCTTAAGTCTGCAGAGATAGCAGATGAGTATATAATTTCTTTTCCATAGGATATTGTCAGTAATGAGATAAATTATGCAGTAATGAGATAATTTATGCATATGCTTTTCATCTTTGAATTGATGAACATATATAATATTGTCAATAGTGATAAAATATATGCTGTCCCAATTTTTCTATGACTATATCAATTGATTTATGACATTATCATTATGATATAGTGATAATGAGGTTCACTCATTATCTCTATTTTTAAAAGAACTAAGCTGAAGTACGGAAATGCTATCTTTTAACATCTGCTATCATATAACTATTGATAAGAAACTACATGCAAGTATATATTTTACAATATTTCTATTATATTTTACAAACTCAAGTAAAGGAATCACTCCTTGAAGGTTCAGGGGATTACCATTATATGGTGTTTCATGCAAGCTAGTGTCATACCTTCTCAATATAATGTCTATATAGCCCAGAAAATTTCCAATACCTTAGTGTATCTGTTTTGCCCATGTGCCTTTCATCATGCAAGTTGGAATGATTAAAACTATAGATAATGTTTATTAGAATGAGTCTTTAATTAATGATTTAGAAGTTAATCCAGTTTTATTTTTACTCTACGAGCTGTAAGATCTTAGACAAATGATTACAACTCCTGAAAGTTATAGTTCTTATTATAGGTGACTGAAGATAAAACATAAAAGAAAAATTGTATCTTTTCTCTTTTCTGTGCTGCCATTACACCCTTGAAATCTTTTACCATGCCTATTCTTATCTGAGTTACTTCAGCATATTCTAGAGTTTCTGAAAGCTTTATATTCTAAAATAATCAGATAAAATCTAAAACTTTCTGGAATCATTCTTACATACCCAATCACATGTGCATGTTTTTTTTATTATCCTTAGTTAATATACTTTTTTTTAATCAACTTTGTCAGAAATTTTTACTCAGTGCATCTGGATTAAGTGGTTGACATGGTTTGACATGTCTGATATGACATGTGACTTTGCCACAGTGTACCTTTTTTTTGGTAACTCCTTTCTCTTCATAACCCAAAGATCAAAATTTAACCAAACACAGCTCTACAATCTGTCAGTGCTATCAAATGCAAAGTTAAATGTTGTGTTATTCAAAAATTTTCTCTATGTTGAAATTATTATGCATACATTTTTATAAAAGGAAAAATAAATGCACCCATCTTTTCTCTACTTATAATGATAATATATTTATAAATATATAAAATCATCTCATAAGCTGAAACATCAATAGTAGAATAGGCACTATATTTGTTATTTCTACCTAAAAACACGTGATTATGCACTTTATTCAGAAAATATAATAAAGCTCAAATTGGGGGCTATCTTCTATAATTACCAGTTCATGGTTCTTTCTATTTCTATTTAAAGTGATAAATTCCATGTCAAGAAGGTAAATTTATGTTTCAGCATGTGTAATGATTTTATATTTATTAGGCTATTGGACCAAACATAGCTCATATTAGATAAAAATCATTTCATGTCAGGTATTATATTTCTAAAAATAGAAGCAACCAAATTTTATTTTTTATATCATTAGGCCTTATTACTCAACTTAGCAATTAGGAGATCTTTTAACATTAGTTGAATGGACAACTTAAAAAAAAGTAACTCTGGAGTGATTCTGATAAATCTAGAATACCAGATGTTACAAAACATTATTAAGATCACAATCACTATATCAGAACTGATCATGCATTTGTTTAAGCTCAATATACAGTGTAGGATGTCATGTAGTAAAAACTGTCAAGTAAATAACCATGTACCAAAACATAGAGTTCAGTATTATGTACCTAGTGTTTACCAAGAACAAAAATGGCCACTTACAAGGAAGTGTATGTAGTGGCCAAAATACTCTCTACATAGAAACATAACAGGTTTCTAAAATTCAATGGAGGTTTATTTTAAGTTGTCACAAAATAAGTAAGAATTTAAATTTTCATAATCTGAAATTATAAATCAGAATAGCCTTTAAAGAATATAAATCATATAAATCAAAGAATGTAGGCAAGAAGCCTAAGGTCAGATTCATTATAATGCCTATAGTCATTTTTAAACTTTCATTTTTCATTTTTGTCTGTTTTCATTCAGATTCATGTGAGAATGTGTGCCCTGTGGTAAACTCAGTATATAATCAGCCAATAGGCCTAAGCTTTGCACCTTTATTGAAATGATAAAGTCGGGGCCGGGCGGTGGCGCTGGAGGTAAGGTGCCTGCTTTGCCTGCGCTAGCCTAGGACGGACCGCGGTTCGATCCCCCGGCGTCCCATATGGTCCCCCAAGAAGCCAGGAGCAACTTCTGAGCGCATAGCCAGGAGTAACCCCTGAGCGTCACAGCAGGGTGTGGCCCAAAAACCAAAAAAAAAAAAAAAAGATAAAGTCAACAAAAGAGTATATTTTTGGGGAAAAAAAGATTGAGATAGGATAACTGAATAAATGTGAATTAATTCCATGCAAGTTATTTGACTTAAATGGCATTACTAACTTCTTTGTAAAATAATCTTTAGGGCTAATATATAAATATTTCCCCTTAATAAGAGACTTAATAATTTGATGTGCTTGAGCAATAAGGCATAATTACACTTTTCTAATATATCATATGTAGCAAATTACATGTAAGACTTTTAAATTTTGTTCTATTATATTTATTTCTTGTAAAACAAACACAACTCCAGTAATCAGTAATTCATGAGTTAGAATAAATTAATCATTCAATTATATTTAATTTAATTAAAATTATATATCTGAGTTCTAATAACTTGTTACATAATTGATATACTTATAAAGTATCAATTTACTTATGTACAAGATAAACTAATTTGTCATATAAATCAATAAATAATGACAGATACTTCCTTATAATAATACATGATTAGTATAATAGTCATACATATATGTGTATATATATACATATATGCTACAGTAGCCATGTCATTATTTCATGCTCTTGCTATTCCCAAAGTTAATTTTGTTTTTTGGTTTTTGGGCCACACCCGGCGGTGCTCAGGGGTTACTCCTGGCTGTCTGCTCAGAAAAAGCTCCTGGTAGGCACAGGCGACCATGTGGGACACCGGGATTCGAACCAACCACCTTAGGTCCTGGATCGGCTGCTTGCAAGGTAAACACCGCTGTGCTATCTCTCTGGTCCCTCCCAAAGTTAATTTTAAGGAAGTAATATTTGTATTACAAAAAATGGGAAGATATTTTTTCTTCATTGACTTTGAAGGCATATATATACTAGTTCTTTCATCAATAAGACAAAAAAAGATGTCCAAATTTTGGAAGATTCTATATGATCTAAGATATTCTCCTTTATTAAAGTATTATTTAAATTTTATATTTCAAATGAAGTTTATTGAACTGTAATTTCCATAAATAAAATTTGTCAGTTTTTAATTTATTTGGTCTTTTTTATTGTACTTTACTCACTGGGACTCATATAAGCATTTCTTTATATTTTATGATTGCAGACAAAATACATTTTTTTCTTTAAACATCTTGATTACAAATATGATTGTGATTAGTTTCAGTCATGTAAAGAACACCCCCTTCACCAGTGCAACATTCCAACCACCAATGTCCCAAATCTTCCTCCATCTCACCCTAACCCACCCCCCTGTACTCCAGACAGGTTTTCAATTTCCCTAATTCATTCACATGATTATGGTAGTTCTCTGTGTAGTTATTTCTATAACTTCACTCACCACTCTTTGTGGTGAGCTTCATGAAGTGAGCTGGAAGTTCCAGTCCTCCTCTCATTGTCTCTGAGGACTGTTGCAAAAATGACTTTTATTTTTCTTAAAACCCATAGATGAGTGAGACTATTCTGTGTCTCTCTCTCACTCTGACTTATTTCACTCAGCATGATAGATTCCATGTACATCCATATATAGGAAAATTTCATGAATTCATCTGTCCTGATGGTTGCATAATATTCCATTGTGTATATGTACCACAGTTTCTTTCCTTTTTTTTTTGTGTGGTTTTTGGGTCACACCCGGCAGTGCTCAGGGGTTACTCCTGGCTTCATGCTCAGAAATTGCTCCTGGCAGGCACGGGGGACCATATGGGACGCCAGGATTTGAACCGATGACCTTCTGCATGAAAGGCAAACGCCTTACCTCCATGCTATCTCTCCGGCCCCGTACCACAGTTTCTTTAGTCATTCGTCTGTTGAAGGGCATCTTGGTTGTTTCCAGAGCTGGCTATTATGAATAGTGCTGCAATAAATATAGGTGTGAGGAAGAGGTTTTTGTATTGTATTCTTGTGTTCCTAGAGTATAGCCCTAGGAGTGGAATAGCTGGGTCAAATGGGAGCTCAATTTCCAGATTTTGGAGGAATCTCCATATTGCTTTCCATAAAGGTTGGACTAGACGGCATTCCCACCAGCAGTGAATAAGAGTTCTTTTCTCTCCACATCCCCACCAGCACTGATTGTTTTCATTCTTTGTGATATATGCCAATCTCTGCGGTGTGGGATGGTTTTGATTTGCATCTCCCTGATGATTAGTGATGAGGAGCATTTTTTCATGTGCCTTTTGGCCATTTGTATTTCTTTTTATCAAAGTGTCTGCTCATTTCTTCTCTCCATTTTTTGATGGGATTAGATTTTTTTCTTGTAAACTTCTGTCAGTGCCTTGTATATTTTGGATATTAGCTCCTTATCTGATGGGTGTTGGGTGAATAGTTTCTCACACATGGTGGGTGGCTCTTGTGTCCTGGGCATTATTTCTTTTGAGGTGCAGAAGCTTCTCAGCTTATGTATTCCCCATCTGTTGATCTCTGCTTCCACTTGTTTGGAAAGTGCAGTTTCCTCCTTGAAGATGCTTTAGTCTCAATGTCATGGGAGTGTTTTACCTACTTGTTCTATATACCTTATGTTATCAGGTCTGATATCAAGGTCTTTAATCCATGTGGATTTTACCTTTGTAAATTATGTTAACTGGGGGTCTATGTTCGTTTTTTTGCAAGTGGCTAACCAGTTCTGCCAGCTCCACTTGTTGAAGGGGTTTCCCCCAATCCACTTAGGATTTCTTGCTCCTTTGTCAAAATTAGTTGTTTGTATGTCTGGGGAACTGTCTCTGAGAACTCAAGCCTATTCCACTGATCTGAGGGTCTGAGGTCTGTCCTTTATTCCAATACCATGCTGTTTTGGATAACTATTGCTTTGTAGTACAGTTTAAAGTTGGGAAAAGTAAATGCCTCCCATTTTTCTTTTTCCTAGGATGTGCCTTTAGCTATTCTAGGGTGTTTATTGTTCCAGATGAACTTCTTTTTTTTTTTTTTTTTTTTTTTTTTTTGGTTTTTGGGCCACACCCTGTGACGCTCAGGAGTTACTCCTGGCTATGCCACTCAGAAGTTGCTCCTGGCTTCTTGGGGGACCATATGGGACACCGGGGGGATCGAACCACAGTCCGTCCTAGGCCTAGCACAGGCAAGGCAGACACCTTACCATCCAGCGCCACGCCTGGCCCTCCAGATGAACTTCTTAAGTGTTTGATCCACCTTTTTGAAGAAGTCATGGGTGTTTTTACAGGGGATCACATTAAATCTGTATAATGCTTTGGGAGTATTGCCATTTAATGATGTTTAATCCTGCCAATCCATGAACAGGGTATGTGTTTCCATTTCCTTCCGTGTGTCCTCTCTTATTTCTTGGAGCAGGGCTTTATAGTTTTTCTTTGTATAGGAATCTCAGCAAGATGAGAATGAAAGGAGCCTTTCTCAATCTAGTTGAAGCATGTACCACAAGCCAATGGCAAAATATTATCCTCAATGGAGAAAAAACTAAAAGCCTTTCCTCCTAAATTCGGGGTACAAGACAAGTCTGTCCGCTCTCACACTCCTCTTCAACATAGTACTGGAAGTGCTTGCTATAGCAATCAGGCAAGAAAAAGATATCAAGGGAATCCAGATAGGAAAAGAAGTAGTCAAGCTCTCATTGTTTGCAGATGACATGATACTCTACTTAGAAAACATAAAGACTCTACCAAAAGCTTCTAGAAACAATAGACTCATATAGCAAGGTGGCAGGCTACACAAATTAACCACACAGAAATCAATAACTATACACCAATAATAAAAAATAGAAGAGAAAGGATGTCAAGAAAGCAAATCCCATTCACATTAATGTCACACAAACTCAAATACCTTGGAGTTAACTTGACCAAAGACTTGAAGGTCCTATACAAAGAAAACTTTATTTGGTCCTTTAAGAAATGTACAACTTATAGCCATTATTGGAGTATGGATTATTTCCATTATTTGTACAAAATTTTCTACATCCCTTTGCTTTTAAATCTTGAACTATCAGGGCCAGAGTGATAGTATAGCAGTAGGGCTTACATGCTGCTGACCTGGGACAGGCACAGTTTGATTCCCTGAGCGAGCCTGCCAGGACAATTTCTGAGTGCAGATCCAGGAGTAACCCCTTAGTGTGGCTGGGGTTACTCAAACAAAACAAAACAAAATAAAACAAACAAACAAAAAACCAAAAATATTTCAAACTATTAATTGTATGCAATTACTATTCAAATTTCTGTCTAATTTGTATATAAATATAATTATGCTTTTTATTCTGTCAAGACTGTTTTGTCTCACTTCTTTAACCCCTTCTTAGATTCATTATATTGTGATTCATATTAAGTATTTTATTCTATTTTAATCTGAAAATATAATTTCATTTGATTGGACTTTGCCAGCATATATTAATGCTGGTGACATTTCTGTGATATATTACCCTGACATTTAGATCTAAGATTTGCTTCCTAGTCCAGTGATGTTGGCTGGCAGTATTTTGGGAATAATATTCCATTATTTATTTACGACTCTATTCAGATCCTTACATGTATATCCTTATAATACACTGACTTCATTGCTACAGTCTTTCAGAAATTGTAAAATAACCTGGTATAAGTACTCTAAACCTCAAGTTATTTTGAATGTAATAAATATTTATTTAAATTCTAATAGTATATCATATTATTACCTAATAAAAAACATATTTCTGAATAATTTTCTTTCCTCAATTAATAACAGGGTTAGAAGTGGTTCTGTAATATACCGTGTAGCATATAGAAGATCCGAGTTTGGCCTTTATACCACATATTATGGCACCCTGTAAAAATGATTAACTGATGTTTGTATAGATGTATTTAAGTTTGGTCTTCTGCAACATATCACTCACCATACATATCATCAATATAATATTTAATATGAGATATAAAATTGTTGTATAAAACATTTATCTATTTATTTTTGGACCATACACAATGTGTTTAGGAAACTACCTTCTGGATCTAAATTTCTTGAGGCTACTCCTAGCAATGTTTGGGAGACTTTCTGACATTCCAGTGATGGAGTTGAGTGAACCTATGTACAATCAAATTACCCTATTCACTGTATTAGGGCACCTCTTAAAGCAATCAGCTGAGATCTAAGATACAATCTAAAGAGTCAAAAAATAAATGTAATCTTTAAACATTTTAGTTATTACTAGGTTTTATACACTATTCTTTTTTGTCAAGCTTGCTTTCAGAGACTTATAAATCACATTTTTCTTTTTTCTAACCAGTAAGTAGGTGGTTTTACCAAAATGAAATAGTAGGGAAAGCTTCTTGGAAGACATCCAAAGTTCAAATGTTTGATGAGAACAGAGTCAGTAGCTGATTTAGTTTGGCTAAATATATAGTTTCGAACCCCCATTCAGTATGCAAAATAGAATAGACATGCTTTTAGACTGAATATGGCTTAAAGTCAAGAGTAGCATGGAATAATTTAACTATCATCTATGATGGGAGCAGATCAACTGAAATGGATTTTAAGGAACTAGTGTAGGTATATAAATGCACTTAACTGAGTACCTGACCATGAGTACAATTTTATCCTATACAAAGGAACAATGAGAAACCTAGTGAGAGATAAAGTGATAAATTGAAAAAATCATACGTTTTTCTCACAAAATATTACATGTGAGTTATTTTGATGGTTAAATTTTATCTCTCAATATGACTGGGACTGGAGTACCCAGAATATTGGTCAATATTACTCTTAAACTTTCTGTGATCATGGTTTTGGGTTATAGTGACATTAGTTTGTATAGTTTGACATTTAATTATCCTGAATAAAAAGGATCATCCCTTTCTGTGAGAAAACCTCAATGAATAGTTGAAGCCTGCATATAACTTAAAAAAGGCTGAGCTTACACCAAGAGTTAATTGAGTTTCCTGTCATCTTTAAACTAAAACTTTTTCCAACTTTGAAATGAACCACCAGTTTTTCTTTAGTTTTAGTCCTGCCATTTTTGGATTAGAATTTGAAGATTATTTCTCCTGGGTATTCAGGTTGTCAACACACTTTGTACATCTGCAGATCCTGCGACAGGTCAGTTTCTATGATTATATGGGAAAATTATTTAAAAGAAATTTATATATGCAAACAAGCACATATATCCTATTGATTCTGTATTCATGTGAATCACAATAAGTATATAGAAATTATAGGTGGTATAAACTATATAATTTGGGCATATACAGACTTCTTTTCCTTTTTTTTTTTTTTTTTGGATTTTGGGTCACATCTGGCAGTGCTCAGGGTTTACTCCTGGCTCTGAGTTTAGAAATCGCTCCTGGTAGGCTCAGGGAAACATATGGGATGCCGAGATTTGAACCACCATCTGTCCTGAATTGGCAGCATGCAAGGCAAATGCCCTACCGCTGTGCTATTTTATGAGCCCTGGCATATACATACTTCTTTCTGTGCAGTGATGATTTTGGTATGATGATAAATTTTCCTTAAACTTACAACTTTTTACACTTATTTTCCTTAAATATGTGTACATAGGAGCCATAGAGGATAGTTATTAAATATATGATCGCAATCTTGGACATGGCTAACCAGGAAGTTATCCAGAGCACTTCATATGCTTCACTGAGACCCACCAGAATGATCCCTCAATGCCAAATTCAGGAGTAAGATAGCCCAGATGTGTGAACCAAATGCAAAACCCAAACAAGGAAAACAAAACCACAATTGTATTCAAGGATTATAAATCTTGATGAATTATACCTATTGATTATAATATAAGTAAGTGTCATATGGTAATTTTAACCATGGAAATTTAATATTCAAAGAACAAATAATGGTGTTGAGGATTTAACATTGTCAGAGAGTATTTCCATGGAAAAATGAAGTTTAATGGATCAAACATTTTTGTTGGTTTATGAAGAGAGAGAAAAGTTTATTCAAAACAAATTTGCTAAGAATGTATTCTGTTTAAGGTGTTATGCAAATGGTTGAAGATTCAAAGACAAATTTCTCCATGCAATTCTTTTTTTTTTTTTTTTTTTGATTTTTGGTTTTTGGGTCATACCCGGCAGCGCTCAGGGTTTACTCCTGGCTCTATGCTCAGAAATCACTCCTGGCAGGCTTGGGGGACCATATGGGATGCCTGGATTTGAACCACCGTCCTCCTGCATACAAGGCAAATGCCTTACCTCTATGCTATCTCTCTGCCCCCTCCATATAATTCTTTAGAGAGCTTTCATTATCTGTAAGTCTCTATCCCACAAATGAAAACTCACATAACCACAGATTAGTGAGATGTGGTTGAGATTTTATGGTTTTTGTTTGTTTGTTTGTTTTGTATTTGGGTCACACCCAGCAGTGCTCAGGGATTACTCCTGGCTCCATGCTCCGAAATCACTCTTGGCAGGCTCTAGGGACCATATGGGATGCCGGGATTCGAAGCAATGTCCTTCTACATGCAAGGCAAATGCCTTACCTCCATGCTATCTCTCTGGCTCCGAGAGACTTTATGTTTTTGACAACTCCCTTAGAAATAGATACTAATGTGAGTAAGAGACCATGCTTTAGGCCAAACAAAATAAGTTCTATTTCATTTTTAAAATTATAGAATGTTGTTTAAAAAAGTTACCAAGCTAGTACATAGAAAAGAATAAACTAAATTTCTCCATTTTTGACAAATTTTTGATATTTTTGCAAAATTGTGTCTGTAAATATTAAACAAAGCTTTTCTTTCAAATATGCCAGTATCTATTTTAAAGGTTCAATAATCATGTAGTTACTATATGCTATAAAACATATAAATAAATATATATGAATATTAGTCTACTGTGTCAAAGGCTACTAATGAACACTCATATATGCTCATAGTTTTTATTTTTTAGGCAGCTATATTTTTATGCTGCTATGTTTAAAGATTACACTCACATAGGGGCCAGTATTAGTGTAGTAGATGTGGTACTTGTTTTGCATGTGGTAAATAAGTTTCCTTGACACCCCCCTATGGTACCCCATACCAACTAGTAGTGATCCCTAAGCCTTCCTGGGGATGATGCCAAAACCACAAAATAAGTAGATGAATATATCACTGATGTCATTGATAAAGTTTCTGTCTACTTAAATATCATGTAACCATTACATTTTAATGAAAATGTCTAAAAAGTAGGTCATTTTTTTTTTAAGGAACCCAGAGACTCTTATGGCCCCTGGTTAGCCATAGACACTGTCCCTTTAAGGATGAAGATATCAGTTATCAGACAACCTGAAACTTTTGCCCTCCGGAGGGTAGTTGGCCTCCTGGTATATAAAGCTGGCAGCCACCTTCTGCAGGATTGCTTCTTCTGGTTAGTAGCTGCTGAATTGCTGGAGAAACTGTTTTCCAGATTCTGCTTCTGCCTGCTTTTTATCACCTCTGTTACTTTTGCCCTTTGTCTGATTCTTTGCCCGACTGACTCCTTGTTTGGTCTCGACCACTGGCCCCTCTCTTTCTCTGTCTCAGCCTAGAGGCCCTTGGCCCTGTCTGCTTTGCCTCTCTCATCAATTAAACCATTTTTCTAACCTTCCTTCTGTTTGGGTTTTGATAGGCTGAGGTCAGTTTATAGTGATCAATGTTTGAATTTAGTTGAGAAATATAACAACACTTTTATGGGAAAAACAATTGATTCCAGCAATGTATTTAATGAAACATATGGGTAAAGAAAAGGACATTATTTCTGATATGTCAATTTTCCATGCAATAATTTTTAAATTATAATTCTGAAATGTGGGGGCAGGAGCAATAGCGCAGCAATAGGGTGTTTGCCTTGCACATGGCTCTCTCAGGACTGACCGAGGTTCGATTCCAAGGCTTCCCATGTCGTCCCCCCAAACCAGGAGCGATTCTGAGCGTATATAAAGGAGTAACCCCTGAGCATCACCGGATATAGCCCCCCAATAAAATAAAATACAATTTTAAAAAGTTTACTAAGTTATAAATTAAATAGTTTAGAAAATTGCAGAGAAGCAGATGCATTGAGTCTGAGAGAAAAGGACAGATTGAGTAAGCACCACTGGAAAATCTGACTCAATGATTTGGATCTTTCGAACATGAAAAGGCTTTAGTCCATATTTAATTTTAGATTTTATATTGAAGACTTGTAAAATACATTTTGGGTGAATTCTCACAAACAGTTCTCAGAAAGCTTGGGCTCCCACTGCCAACCAGGCAAGGTTCAAGTGCTAAGATTTGTGGATGCAGTGTTCTTTGGGTGCTAGGGTGTCAAGAATAACTGGCTGATCTGGCAGTGCTGTTCAGTCTATATTGCACTGAGCAATGTTTGAAGCAGCAGCAGAGAAGATAGAAGAGCTAAGGGGTGGGGGTAATGTGATGCTGGGGATCAAGCCAGCGCTGACAGCATAGAAAACATGTGCCTTAACCCCTGAACTACTTATCTGGCCCCTAAAATCTGATCTTATTCTAGAGGTAGGCAGAACATCATCAAAGGAGTGTATATGATAAGTAACTTGACTCATGGCATAAAGTATAAAGAACTGCTACAAACTGCCCGCAGTCAGTATACATATGAAAAAAGCTACAGTCTTACTTTGAGTCTTCTACTACTTTCCCCACTAATCTAGAATCTGAATAAATCTGTTTTATACACAGAATATTTCTTCACTAGGGTCCATCATTTATGTCCAGGTATCATGCATATCACTTCAGCTAAAACAGCTTAATAAAGTCGTTCTGTCATTATAATCTTAGCAAATCATAAGCATGTGTTTCAATTAAAATTAATTTAAATGATTAAAATGTTATATTAAAAATTCCAAAAATATAAAATGACCTAACAACACAGGTTTGTTTTTATTTGGGGGAGCTGGAGATTTTATAGGTTTATGCATTCTCTGCATTCAGGGAGCTATCCTGGTGATGTTTAAGGGACATGAAAGTTGCTGGGGTTTGACGTGGGCAGGTTATATGCAAAGCAAATGCCTTAGGGTCTGTACTATATATCTTTATCTTTGGAAAATGATTTTTATATTGTCTTCTATCAATATAAAACTGTTATATTTTCAGTTTTAATTTAGTCAAGGATAGAAAAATACTAACATGACTTTAGGCAAAGGTAACTCATTAAAGAAAATAGACTTCTCAATGTATAATGATATATTATGAATATATCAACACTACTCATTTTAAATAAAGAATTACTAAAATGTATATGCTAATAGTGTAACAGTATGTTACATTCTGATCTTCTTTCTCCCTCAGCTACTGATAATTCCATCTAAAATTAGATAAAGTGAAATTTTGTAATATAAGATGAATAATTATGTAGCCTATAAAATATGTTACATTTATTATGGATATAATAAATCTACTGTAGCATACAGTAGGATAGATGCAATGTGGCAAAAATTGCCTCTAGATAAAATAACTCCTAGGCTAAATTAAAATCAGATATAACTATTTGGAACATTATACCAATTTCTTGCTTAAATTATCTTAATAAATATTTCTCCAGAATATATAAATACTAAAATAGTTAAATATAATTTTCTCTAATGAAGAAAGTGCCATTAGATATATCTATAGTGGTAGACAAATCATAGAAAGAAAATATTCCATATGAAATGGAATTAAATTAGTTAATTTTATATATGTTTTGAATATACATTTCTTTGTTTATTGATTATCTTTAAGGAGTACCATTACTCTTTTTAACCTAAACAGGCAATTTTTTAAGATCTTGAAAGATAGCTATGATAAAAACTCAAGAAAATATTTTTTTCCATTTACAAACTGATGAAACCATATGGCTTCTATAAGTGCTTAAACTCTGTTCACTTTCAAATAAATTGCTTCTGAGAAAATATTATTGATGCCATGTATTCTAAACCAGTTTGTTGCTAAAAATATAGAAACTGTATACAAAGTGCTTAATGGGCTAATAATCTCACTTTTCACTTTCTTCCAGGTAAATTGGTGTATATATTAAAGAAGCCTTTAAAAACTCTTAAGTCCACCATTACTTTGCAGCAGATATAAGTCAATAGTTTTCAATAGATGTAAGCCAAATATTAAGCAACTATAGAATGTAAAACATGTGGAATATTCCATATAATTGAACATAATACTACAATGAAAATAAGCAAAACTCTTATGACTTTCATGAAAAAAATGTGGAAAATATTTTCATAGAAATATAACATTAAGAAAACACAGGTAAATATTGAGATTGTATATTTGGTTCCTTTTCATAAAGTTAGAAAGTAAATCAAAGTAAACTATGCTATTATAAGTAAGATTATTCCTAATATTTTGTGATTGAGAGGTTATATTTGATTTTGGGTCTTTGTGATTTGGAAAAGGCCTCTAGGGTGCTAGTGAAAAAACATTAAAAACATTTCAAATTTCCGCTATCTCTTTGATTTGGCTATATTTCTCTGTGTGGTGCTTCATTAAAATTTTATTAAAATACTGAATCACATAAGAAGAAAAAAGTTATAAGTCAGTTTTTAATAAATTGTAGTGACTTAATAATTTTATACTTTTGAAAACTTCATTTTAACATTATTATATTTTTAAAATGCATTCATATTGTTTATTAAATATAACTTAATAAATAACACATGTAAACCATTTACAATTTGGATCAAAGTTTGGTACATTGTTTACAATTGATTAAAGAAGGAATTTACAGTCTGATATTTTTATCTATTTTTATCTATTGTGAATATATAAAATGCCTTTGTCTTAAGCAAGCAGAATTATCCTCAAGAAATTAACTTTTGATATATCTATGTAAAATAATTTGAACTTCACTGAAAAGTTTTATGAATTGGTGCAACAAAACTTTTGTGTATTTTTTAAATGTCAGTTTATAAAGTTTATTGTGAAGATGTTGAAAGGAATGTTGAAAGATTCTTATTCTTAAGAATATGCTAGGGTCCAGAAAGATAGGATGGAGGTAGGGCTTTTTCCTTGCATGCAGAAGGACAGTGGTCCGAATCCCGACAACCCATATGGTCCACCTGAACCTGCCAGGAGTTATTTCTGAGCGTAGAGCACTTGCCGGTATGACACCAAAAACAAACACAACAAAAAAAATATCTGCTAAAAATGAGGCAAGAACTGTGGTGCAAGCGGGTAGAGCGTTTGCCTAATGAGCTAACCTAGGACGGACCCGTGGTTTTGGTTTCGATCCTCCGGCGTCCCATAAGCCAGGAGCAATTCCTGAGTGCACAGCAGGAGTAACCCTTGAGCATCTCTAGATGTGGCCCAAAAACAAAAAACATAATATATATATGTTAAAACTATATAATTTAGTTAATGCATACATGTCACAAATCTACAAAGATCAAACTTCAGTTAATACTTAAACCTGAATTAATATTTTGTTAAGTTTATGTGCTGAGGTTAACAAAGAAACTTCACACTTTATCCAATGGTAAATACTTTAACATAATTATGCATTAATTCTATCCAAATTGGGGAATGATGTTTAGAAGGTTCATTTACAGATATTGTAGCTAAAAACATATAAGGGAAAATTGACAAAATAATTAGAAATAATAAATAGTTAAGGTGTATAATATAAAACCTATAAGTACAAAAGTATGGTAGGCCTTAATAATTCACAATAAAATATATTAACTTGAGTAAATCAAATAATTTTATTTATATAGGCATTTAAATGCAACATAAGTGGTAATAAATTTAATTAAGTAGTTGAAAATGTTTTACACTAAAAACAATGACATTAATGAAATATTGAAAATAAGACTAAAGGGGACCAGGTAGGACTTTTATCTTGCAGTCAGCCAATACAGGTTTCATTCCCAATATCCCATATAACTTACTGCATAGACACAGGAGTTGCCCCAAACACAACTAAAGTTTCTCATAATAATAATGAATAAAAAAATAAAGGAACACACAAAAAATGCTATTCTATTATCAAAAACTAAAAATGTATTGATAAAATGTACAACCTACCCTAATTAACTGATTACATACAATCCATATTGAAATTTTAATGATATTTCCTTAGATATAAAAAAACACTTCTTTTTGATCCACAAAGGAAGTAATGTAATACTCAATAAGTTCCTATTTCAAGAAAATAGATATATAGAAGAAATCTAATATTTTATGATGCGGGGTCCTATAAGCCCCCCGGGGGGGCCCAGCCAGCGGGAATCGGCTGGGAGGCTCTCGGACATCCGCACCTTTATTTGGCTGGGTCAAAAGAATAACCACACCTGTAAAAAATCTGAGAGAGGTTAGTAATAATGACCTCAGGCGATATAACCGGTCTAAGGCAATCTTTATTGGGGTCCAGCATCTCTTATATAGAGGAGGAGAAATGGGCAGGTAAAAAGACGATGTCAATCATACATTTTGGCGCGAAAGCCATGAGACAAAGGCAGTAAATCGTCTTCCAGAGGGGAGGGAGAAGGAGTGACAATTTTACAATCATTCCCAAGTCAGCAACTTTCAAGGGATTGCCCTATGACCCTAAAGTGGGGTCTGCAGCTCACTATGCGGAACTATCAGCAGTTTGTGATGGGGCAAGTTTTGTTGCATAGTCATTAACTCCGGAATGAAGTTAAAGGGAGTAGCCTAAATCTGGGAATGGTATCGGGGTGTTTACTTTCTCTCCAGGGCTTCAAAGAGAATATCCTGCAGCTGCAGAATACCTTTCCTGTTAGCTCAAGGACGCACAGCAGAAACTGCACGTAGGCAGCTTTTAGATGAAAAAAGCTGCATAAAGACAGAAGACAGAAAAATTGATCTCTGACAGGACACTGTCTCCAACATTATGACTTTTTTTCATACAGAGAGGGTAATTAAGCATATTGATCAGAAGACAAAAATGACACTGAGAATCACAGGCTAGGATACAAAAACAGAAATAAAAGATTACTGAGCACAAAACCAAGATTAATCCCTGCGCACAGTTGAGTAGAGTCCAACTAGCCTGCTCCCCACAAAAGAAAAAAATTGAAAAGAACTCATCTTCGAAAAAGATAATTATAATTAAACATAATTTTGAGGAGTAATAGAACGTATTTCTAATAGTATCTTTCAATTTAACTGATGTCTAACAATAATAATAACCTGAATAACAATAATAATAATAAACTGAATAACCTTCACAATCACACTTCCTCATTATGTTCAAATGCAAAACAAGCATGCTACCTGCTACACTATTGTTCTCAGCCTTGAAATGGACGTTATAAAAAGTGAAAGTCTTTTTTTAATTGAAAGAAGGAAGAAAAGGAAACAAGAATAACTAGATAATATTAACAAGTTAGATAACCAGCAAATGATAAGAATGATGATAAACTTATATTTCCATTTCCAGGTAAATCAGAAGACCAGCAAGAATAAATGGAAGATTTTAAATGCTCATACTCAGGATTACAGCAAAGTTATAATAAAAAAAAACTTTAGATAATATCATCTGAAAGTTAAGATATATTGTATTCCTATTATTTCAATTAAATTCTAAAAAAATCCAATTTTTGTTTTAAATTTTAAGTGCTTATATATTTAATCAATTCTCATAACCATATTTTTACATTTCTGTGATGTATATCCTTAAAATATAGGTTAATACAAAAATATAATTTTTAGATTTAGAATTTTAGAACTTTACAAATTCTGCTTCTTTTTAAATCATATTACCTTCTTAAAATTAACATTCAAGCAACAGAATTACTGTGTTTTCACTCAAATGAAAATCATTCCCTCCCCTATATAAAATATATTTTAATTGAAGGTAATTCTTTCTTTCTTTCTTTCTTTCTTTCTTTCTTTCTTTCTTTCTTTCTTTCTTTCTTTCTTTCTTTCTTTCTTTCTTTCTTTCTTTCTTTCTTTCTTTCTTTCTTTCTTTCTTTCTCTCTCTCTCTTTCTTTCTTCTTTCTTTCTATCTTTCTTTCTCTCTCTTCTTTCTTCTTCTTTCTTTCTTTCTTTCTTTCTTTCTTTCTTTTCTTTCTCTCTCTCTTTCTTTCTCTCTCTCTTCTTTTTTCTCTCTCTCTTTTTCTTTCTTTCTTTCTTTCTTTCTTTCTTTCTTCTTTCTTTCTTTCTTTCTCTCTTCTTTTCTTTCTTTCTTTCTTTCTTTCTTTCTTTCTCTCTTCTTTCTCTCTTCTCTCTTTCTTTCTTGCTTGCTTTCTTGCTTTCTTTCTTTCTTTCTTTCTTTCTCTTTCTTTCTTTCTTTCTTTCTTTCTTTCTTTCTTTCTTTCTTTCCTCTTTCTTTATTTGTCTTTTTCTTTCTTTCTCTCTTTCTCTTTCTTCTTTCTTTCTTTCTTTTGCTTTCTTTCTTCTTTCTTTCTTTCTTTCTCTCTCTTTCTCTCTCTTTCTTTCTCTTTCTTTCTTTCTTTCTTTCTCTTTCTTTCTTTATATCTTTCTTTCTTTCTTTCTTTCTTCTTCCTTCCTTCCTTCCTTCCTTCCTTCCTTCCTTCCTTCCTTCCTTCCTTCCTTCCTTCCTTCCTTCCTTCCTTCCTTTCTTTCTCTTCTTTCCTTCCTTTTCCTTTTTCTTTCCTTTACCCCTTTCCTTCCTCCTTCCTTCCTTCCTTCCTTCCTTCCTTCCTTCCTTCCTTCCTCCTCCTCCTTCCTCCTTCCTTCCTTCCTTCCTTCCTCTTCCTTCCTTCCTCCTCCTTCCTTCCTTCCTTCCTTCCTTCCTTCCTTCCTTTCTTCCTTCCTTCCTTCCTTTCAGAAACCCAGTATCGCTCCGGGGTTATTCCTGGCTACGCACTCAGAAATTACTCCTGGCTTGGGGGACCATATGGGACACCAGAAATCGAACCATCGTCCATCCTGGGTCAGCCGCTTGCAAGGCAAATGCCCTACTGCTGTGCCATGACTCAGGCCTGAAGGTAATTTTCAATCAGTCTTTACATATGGGGGCTGGAATGATGGAGCAGCGCATGTGGCTGATTCCCCAGGGTCCCATATGGTCCCCCAAGCTAGGAGCAATTTCTGAGTGCTTAGCCAGTAGTAACTCTGGAGCATCACTGGGTGTGGCCCAAAATTAAAAAAAATCTTTACATATTAATCAAAAATGAAAACTTAAATGCAAATTTAATTTATTTTATATTAAGGAGGTTAAGTATTCAAGTAGCATTATTAGAAATACAATTTTAGATGGTAGATGGCTTTTTCCTAGAATTTGCTAAACTATTTTAGTAATTTCAGTGAGTATATGGGCGATGATAAGGACAAAATTTTACAGCTAGCTTAGAATACATATCAATTTACCCTAAGATCTTATATAAAGTAAAACCAAGTTTGAGAGTTCCTTTGTCACCTGACTTGTCACTGTCACTGTCACATTACAGGGAGGAAATATGTCTGGCCATTTATCTATTTCTATGAGCAAAAAAGGCTCTCAGTGCAAATAATGGATTTATTGACAGTTGAAGAGTAAACTCTCTAAGATAAAAGAGACACTGTAAACTTCTTAAAATATAAATATATCCACTGTGTCTACAGACTAAAATCATTGCACAAGACTGTAAAAAAAAATATGAGTAGATGTCATTTTGTAAAATTATCCCTCTTGATAAGTATCTTTCTTTTCTTTTCTTTTCTTTATTTTTGATTTTTTTTTTAGGCCACACCTGGCAACATTCAGGGGTTAATCCTGGCTACATACTCAGAAATCGCTCTTGGTTTGGGGGACCATATGGAATACACAGGTCTATCCTGGATCAGTCACATGCAAGGCAAAGCCCGACCGCTGTGTTATTGCTCTAGCCCCAGGTAAATATTTCTAAGTAGATATAGATGCAAAAGATACCACTTATCAAAAACAAGAAATGAAATAAAATATAATATACAGCTTCTAAGTCTAGGGTTCCAATTATTCAATTCAACTTCTGCCACGAATTTAGCTGTGTAAATGCAAAAATCATTCATGACAGGATATCACTGAATTTGATAACTGTAATGAGGAATAGGTTATTTTGAGTTTAAATATAATTTGAGTTTGAGCATATAAGTAAATTCTCTGGTATACTACAATGTACCTAGCTATCATAAAATATATCAAACTTGACTTTTTATTTTTATTTTATTTTATTTTTTATTTTATTTTTTTGGTTTTTGGGTCACACCCAGCAGCGCTCAGGGGTCACTCCTGGCTCCATGCTCAGAAATCTCTCCTGGCAGGCTTGAGGGATCATATGTGATGCTGGGATTTGAACCAATGACCTTCTGCATGAAAGGCAAATGCCTTACCTCCATGCTATCTTTGTGACTCCAAATTAGACTTAAAAAGAATTATTCAACAAAATAAGTCTATATAAAAGGCTAAAATATTTTAAAACTTGGGACATTGTAGATATTTATATTTTGAAAATTACTTTGTTCTTTGTCTTGCTAATCATGCAATGCATAATTCATTTTGTTCCCTTAAATTAAATGCATAATATGGTTAGGTATAGTCTGATTTGAAACAAATTTATAGATTTAAAACAGTGAAGTTTGAAGAAAAAGCTAGCATGTGTCAAGGACATGAGGCACACAAAAAGCTGAAGGTACAGTAGAGAAATAGCTACATTATTCTTTCCTATGTAAGTATATCATCTATATAGAGGTCATATACTAAATGTTAATTAAAATACTATGAATAGTAATATCTATTTTCTTATTTTCTAAAAGTTTACTTATCCAGTTGACATATATATTCTCTGTACTCAAGAATCTAAAAATGTAGGGCCGGAGAGATTGCATGGAGGTGGGGCATTTGCCTTGCATGTAGAAGGTCAGTGGTTTGAATTCCAGCAACCCATATGGTTTTCTGAGCCTGCCAGGAGAAATTTCTGAGATTTCTGAGCCTAGCACCAGACGTAACCCCTGAGCACTGCCGGTGTGACCCAAAAGCTAAAAAAAAAAAATAAAATAAAAATAAAAATGTTATTTGATAGACAAATATATATGGTAGGAAGAAAAAAAGATCATGAGAAATAAAATAAGGATGAACAGTTCTAAGATATCTATGTATATGATATGTTTCAAAAACTGATATAGATTACTTTTAAGAAATGAAGATAAATTATAGAGATGCTATATTTCCAAGAGAAATGTAAAATAATATTGATTATATGTCACTGAAAAAAAATATGTCAAGGAGAATATATTTGAGAGTTTTAAATATTAACTATTGTGATCAGTATTTTGTAGGCAAAAGTGTTATGCTCTCTCTTTTTATCTATCAAAAACTTTATGTGGCAAAACTGTGGTATAACTTCCAAGTATTTTATAAAATATATTTATGCATATATCAAAGCTGGAAAGACCATGATGGTGATGCAGGAGATTTACTGATTCATGTCTCAGTAAAACTACTAATAATCGACTAGAAAGAGAAGACAAAGAGATAATTTGACAGGTGGGATGAAAATAAAGTACAGATTACATTAGAGGGATTACATAAAAAATGAAAAAGGTGAAAATTTTAACTTTTAAAGCTAGAAAAAATAGAGAGCAAGGACACATGCAAAGTCAAATATATTGGGGGAAATTAAAAATGTTATAATTACATACAAACTAGACCATCTTTTAGTGTAAACAGTGAAACTGGGGTGCTCCACATAGGCCAGAGCACTGGCAAGAAAGAAGAAGAAATGCATTAAGTTGGTATTTTTCAACCTTATCCAAAACCCCTCCAAACCTTGTCCCTCAAATCTTGATTCTTCTCTGTGCTCCCTGTGGTCCATCATGCCAGTTGCCCTCCTCCCCAGTCTTCTATGGCCTCCAAGATATGCAATGCTTTTTAATTATAGCCCATGTAATATCCTGGAGCCAAGAGAGCCATTCACTTAATAACTGATAAATCTTCTCTATGCTATATTCCCTTTTCTGTAGCATTGCTACTCTAGAACACATCCCCTCTAACAATGCCAACCAGTAAGTGCATTGACAGTGAACATGTCAAGTCTCAGATCTAAGAAACTTAGAAGAGAGACAGAAGAGTTGTTACAAACACAAATCAGGTCTTGGCATCAATAAATTTCTGACAATAGTTGGAAATCACTATGAACTTTCCCACTATACCACAGCTGAAATAACAACTAAAAATAAAAAAGCTTAAGTACCTTTTAAAACCAGTAGAGATCAACTGAAATATAAGTTTTTAAGAAAATAAAATAAAGCCACTCTATAACCTGCTAGAAAAATAAAAGCAGTTCTTTTTCAGTTGTAGAACCTTATAAGAAAGGAGAAAAATCTAAAGTAAAAATGGCCAGCCAAACAATGCAATATATAACAACTTGAGACCTAAAAGAAATGACATACGAGAGCAACTCTCCAAAATACAACCTCAAAGATATTAAATAGTTTAACTTTTTATCAGCTATAAATTACTATAAGGCATAATAAAATCAGAAAAATTATATGACTCAGAAAATTAAACTGAACTACATAAAAATAAAAAAATTAAAAAAATAAAATATAATGATAATATAAATATAATGAAAAAATAACTTGTGGGGGTCAGAGTGATAGCACAGCAAGTAGGGCATTTTCCTTGCATGTAGCCAACCCGAGTTTCATCCCCTGAGCCTACCAGGAGTAATTTCTAACAATCAGAGCTAAGATTAATCCCTGAATATTGCCAGTATGATCCTAAAATAAAAACAAAACAAACATAAAAAGCCAATAACCATCTATCTTGAAACTTTAATTAATTAAAAACTAAAGATCACTTTAGAATATGAGGAACTTAATAAGTGAGACTGGAACTCCAGAGAGAACAGAATGATTGGTTAGTTTTGCATACACTCTTTGGATGCAAGAGCCTAGGTTCAAGCCGAGAAACTATGGTCTTGCAAGAATTGGCAGGTCCCAGATCACCATATTAGTCACTGAGCATCATCATGTTGTCCAAAACCAACCCATCTCCCTCTTCACACACCCATAAAGATATCTCTAGAGAAGTGTCTGAAAACAAAAAAGATCATAACGAGAAATAAATCAGTGCTATTGAATATCTTGTTTAAATTATTCATATGAGGACAATCAAAGGTATGTTCTTCAGAAATAGGAACTATGAGAGACAACTTAATAATTGTTACTATTATTATTTATTTTTGGGGCCTCATTCCCTTGGTGGTCAGGTGTTTTTCTTGACTTTATACTCAAGAATTGTTCTTGACAGTATTCTCGGACCATGTTGGATACCCAGGATTAAACCAGGGTCAACTATGTGCCAGGCAAATACTCCACCACTATACTATAGCTCTGGGTATTTAAAAATTATTAAATATGAATTATTATTATTAAAAATATGCAGTATTCCAAATCTTAATTTTGAAGAAATTGAAATTAAAATTCTGAATGGATTCACTTTAAGAAAATTGAAATTGGGTCTGGAGTAGTACACAGTGTTAGGACATTTGCCTTGCATGCGACTGACTCAGGATGTATGAAGGTTTGATCCCCAGCAACGCATATTGTGCCTTGAGCCAGGAGCAATTTTTGAGCACAGATCCAGGAGTAACCTCTGAGCACTGCCAGGTGTGGCCCCATTTCCACCCCACCCCCCAAAAAATAAAGAAACAAACAAAAATTAAACTTATAGTAAAATATTTTCTAAAAAAAGTCATGATTTGGTAACTTAACTAGTATATGCCACCAAATTCTCAAAAGACAATACTTATAATTTAAAATTTTTCTTTAAAATTCAAAAGGGTAAACTTCTGAATCTATTTATAATAAAGGCCTGATTCTGATTCAGCTAAGGATATATCACATATATGCACACACACATGTCTTTGAGAAACTTACATGCAAAAATTTTAAGCAAAAACTAGCAAATGGTTGGGGCTGGGGCAGTGGCACAAACAGTAGGTCATCTGCCTTGTATGTGCTCACCTAGGATGGACCGCAGTTCAATCCCCAATGTCCCATATGGTCCTCCAAGCCAGGAGCGATTTCTAAGTGCATTGCCAGGAGTAACCGATGAGTGTCACCAGGTGTGACAAAACAAAACAAAACAAAACAAAAAACTAGCAAATAAAACTTGACAATACATTAAGAGAATGGATACATCATAATCAAGTGAGATTTATTTTAGGATTGAAAATAAAACCCAACATACACATTCACAGTGATCAACCACATCACCAAAGATATAAATCAAAGATCCTTTCAAAACTGAAAGAAGAATTTGACAATAGTCAACACACATTCATGATAAGAAGCCTCAACAAAGCACAGTTTTTTTTTTTGTTCATTTTGTTTTGTTTTGGGGCCACACCCAGTGGTACTCAGGATTTTCTACTGGCACTGTGTTCAGAAATCAGTCCTAGCAGTTCTCTGAGTATGCTGGGGAGTGAGCCCGGGTTGATTTCATGCAAGTCAAATTCCCTACCCACTTTTCAATAGCCCAGGACCCTCAATACCATGATTTTAGTAGGAATATTTCTCAAAATAAAATGGTTATGCATGACAACTATCAAAATCTTACTCAAGACAAAGTAAAGAAAAAATGCCTGAAATGTTTCTTCTAAGATTACGAACAAGTCAAAGATGCTCACTCACTATCATGTCAGCAGTACTAGCAAGACAATTTAGACAGTGAAAAAGTAAGAAGAGAATATTAATTAGAAAAATTAAAGATGTCACAATTTGATAATAAAATACACATAAAAATGTCCAAAATGCTAATAAAATTGTTATTAGTACATAATATGGTGATGTATAGGCTTATAAATTTTTTCTTTATGTAAATGATGAACACACAGAAATAAAATCTATGTGATCATTTTTACAAGAAAATAAAAAATAATTAAATACCTCAGAATAAATGTATGTAAATAAATAAAAAAGAATACAGAGGGATACTACAATAAGTAGGGTGTTTTCTTTGCACTTAGCAATTTGATCTCTAACATCCTATGGTCCTCCAACTCCTGCCAGGACTGAACTCTGTAAATGAATGGTTGGATAGACATTTGTCCAAATATATACAGAAGGTCAATAGTCTTTTGAAAATATGTGCATATCTTTAATAGTAAAATGCAAACTAAAACCATGAAATAGTACCTTTTATCTATGATAATAGCTATAACCCCCAAAAGAAATAGTGCAGATTTCAAAAAGTATATAATGCATATAAACTACTGGTTAAAATGTAATTGGGGAAATCATTACAGAAGACAGCAAAAAAATATTTTTCATTAACTTAGAAAAGTTATACTATTCACATTATTTACTTTTAATTATTTGAAAAAATATTATTTCAATGAATTACATATAGCCTTGTATTATATAAAATATCCAAGACTATGATACAACCAAACAAGCAACTTAAAATATATAATTATGTGATACATATCCATGTTAAAATAGTATGAAGTTATTGAAAATATTAAATAATATTATTGGCAAAAATATTTGTATGTAAAAGTATAAAACATACTGATAAAAAAATCATATAAACATTTAATCCATTTGTATTATTTATGGAAAATAAAACAGAAAATAAACTTTTAGTCTATAAGATAAATTATTAGTTATTAGAAAAGAACAGGACCGCGTGAACGGATCTAGCTCCTCCCCGCCGGGTTTTTCTGTCTGCCTCAGAGCCTGTAAAATTGAAAACAAAATACCAAACAAAACAGAAATACCTAAATCAAACAACGCAGGTGGCAAAAGCACGCTCTAATCGAAAGGCCCTGCAAACCAGGCAACACCAAGATTTGCAAAGAAATATGGGTAAACCAAGGAAGACCCTAACATCTGGAGATATGTAAGGAAACACAAACAAGTTTCCAAGTCCACCAAAATGAACAGGTCCAAGAGATGAAGATCTGAAAACAGCCATGAAAAAAGAAATGCAAATCATGGTAAGGAAATAAAAGAAGCTCTAGCTAGTGAGTACAAGAAAACCATGGATGAAAAAATCAACCAACTAAGAGAAGAACTGCTACAGAATATGAGAAATTCCATACAAATGGAATTTAAGGAAACAATACATAATGTAAAAAAAAAAAGTAGAATTTCACAGCTGTAAAAGTGTATAGAACAACTTGAAGAAAAACTGCAATGAAAAACCGTCCAGAAAACGAATAAGGAAAAAAAGGCAAAGCATTGGAAGAGAAAGTCCAGTACTTAATAAACAAAGACAAAAGAAATAATCTAAGAACTGTAGGTATACCAGAAGGGGAGAAAACGGAAAGGGGAAGAACAAGTGGTCAGGGAAATAATAGCAGAAAATTTTCCAACCCTCTGGAAAGAGATCTCGATGCAACTCCAGGAAGTAAAAAGAGTCCCTAATAAAATAGACCCTAATAAGCCAACACCAAGACATATAGTAATCCAAATGGCAAAAAACAAAGAGAAAGATGAACTCTTAAAAGCCATAAGGGAGAAAACAAACCCTCAAATACAAAGGACGAGACATAAGAATCAAACCAGACCTCCCATTTGAAACAATTCAAGCAAGAAGACAGTGGAATGACATATTTAAAGGACTGAATGAAAGAAATTTCTAACCTAGGGTCCAATACCTAGCAAAGCTCTCATTCATATGGAAGGAAGACTAAAAACATTCTCAAATAAAAACGATCTAGCAATATTTGCGCAAACAAAACCAATCTTATTTGACCTACTCAGAGATGAATTACACAATTCAAATACCCGATTGTAACAACAACAACAACCCTACAAAACACAACTACACAACAGTCCTCTCTGTCAATAATCTCCCTAAATGTTAATGGTCTAAACTCTCCCATTAAAATAAATATACTAGAGAACTGGATTAGAAAACATAAACCAGACTTCTGCTGCTTACAAGAAATATATCTACTAATGCAGGACAGGCACAAACTTAGAATAAAAGAATGGAAATCAATTATTCATGCCAATGGAAAACAAAAAGAGCAAGGGCGGCCATCCTAATATCAGACCAAATTGCATTCAACTTCAAGAAAGTGATTAGAGATAAGGAAGGTCACTACATACTGATCAGGGGAACAATAGATCAAGAAGTACTAACCCTGGCCAATATTTATGGACCTAATTTAGACTCAGAAAAATATGTGAGGCAATTACTCACAAACCTAGAGAAACACATGAAGGGAAATGTGATAGTAGTAGAGGATCTCAATACTCCACTATCACCACTGGATAGATCCAGCAGGCAGATAAATAGCAAAGTAATAAGAGCACTAAACAAAAAATTAGAAGATCTAGGGCTAGTAGACTTATATAGGGCCCTCCACCCCCAAAAAGCAGAATACACATTCTTCTCAAGCCCACATGGAACCTTCTCCAGAATAGACCATGCCTTAGGATATAAAACTAACTTATATAAAACCACAAGTGTAAGGATCATCAGAAGCACCCTATCAGATTACTATGCAACAGAGGTCAAAATTGATTGGAAGAAGAAACAATGGAGAAAACTAAACACCTAGAGATTAAACAACATGCTACTCAACAACAGTTGATTCAAAGTGCAACTCAAGGAAGAAATAAAAAGATTTCTTGAGACAAACAATAATGAAGAGACAACTTGTCAAAACTTGTGGAACACAGCAAAAGCAGTAATTAGGGGGAAACTCAGCAATACAGGCTTATGTCAGAAAAGAGTAAAATAACAAAATCAACAATTTAAAGGATCACCTTAAGGAACTGGAACAACTGCAGCAAAGAAATCCAACCACAACAAGAAGTCAAGAAATAATAAAAACCAGAGCAGAAGTAAACAACATAGAAACCAAGAAAACAATACAAAAAATAAATGAGTCCAGGAGTTGGTTTTTTGAAAAAATAAACAAGATAGACAAACCACTGGCAAGACTCACCAAAAAAAGAGGGAAATCACCCAAATTAGTAGGATCACAAATGAAAGGGGAGAGATTACAACAGAACCCCAAGAAATACAAAATATCATGAGGTCATATTATGAACAACTATACTCAGTAAGACTAGATAACTCAGCAGAAATTGACAGATTCTTGAAAAAACACCAGCTACCAAGACTGGAATCTAAAAATCTAGAAAACAGGGCAATCACTTCAGAGGAGATCAAAGATGTAATTAAGAAACTCCCTAAGAACAAAAGTCCAGGTCTAGATGGTTTTACAGGTGAATTCTATCAAACATTCCGAGAAGACTTACTACCATTGATCCACAGGCTCTTCCAAACCATAGAAAAGACAGGAACCCTCCCCAATTCCTTTTATGAGGCTAATATCACACTCATTCACAAAGACGGCAAGGACAGCACCAAGAAAGAAAACTACAGACCAATCTCCCTAATGAACATAGATGCAAAATTTCTCAACAAAATTTTAGCAAACTGAATCCAGCACTACATCAGAAAGATTATACACAATGACCAAGTGGGTTTCATCCCAGGTATGCAAGGTTGGTTCAACATACGTAAATCAATCAACATTATACACCACATCAACAACAAGAAAAACAAACCACATGATCATATCAATTGATGCAGAGAAGGTGTTTGACAAAATTCAGCACCCATTCATGTTGAAAACACTCAGCAAAATAGGCTTAGAAGGAACCTTTCTCAAGATAGTTACAGCTACCTATGAAAAGCCCACAGCCAACATCATCCTCAATGGCGAAAAACTGAAAACATTTCCACTAAGGCCAGGAGCTAGGCAAGGCTGTCCACTCTCTCCACTCTTATACAATATAATCTTAGAAGTCCTAGCAATAGCAATCGACAAGAGAAGGGAATCAAAGGAATCCAAATTAGGAAAGAGGAACTCAAATTATCCCTCTTTGCAGATGATATGATGATATACATAGAAAATTCTAAAGAGTCCACAGTAAAATTCCTAGAAATAATTAACCAATACAGCAAAGTGGCTGGCTACAAAGTGAATACACAAAAGACAGTAGCATTTCTCTACACAAATAATGAAGTAGAAGAGAGAGAGATTAAGAATTCAATTACATTCAAAATAGTAACAAAAAACCATTAAATACCTAGGGATCAACCTTACAAGGAAAGTGAAGGACTTATACCAGGGAAACTTCAAAACACTTAAGAAAGAAATTGAAGAGGATCTAAGGAAATGGAAGAACATCTCATGCTCATGGGTAGGTAGAATCAATATAGTCAAAATGACCATGCTACCCAACCTCCTATATAGATTTAATGTAATCCCCATCCAAATTCAGACATCATTCTTTAAAGACTTAGAACAATCAATCATAAAATTCATCTGGAACCACAAAAAACCCAGGATAGCCAAACAGATACTAAAAAAACAAGAAGCCGGCTGGCATCTCGCTACCTAACCTGAAGCTATACTATAAAGCCATAGTGATCAAAACGGCATGGTACTGGTACAAAGACAGAGCCTCAGACCAGTGGGTTAGAAGAGAATTTCCAGGCATAAGCCCCCAGACATATATTTGACAAAATATATTTTTGACATATATATATGTCAAAAAAATATATATATATATATTTTATATATATATGTCTTTTGTCAAATATATATATATATATATTTTTTTTTGACAAAAGAGCCAAGAACTTGAAATGGGACAAAGAAAGTCTTTTCAACAAATGGTGTTGGTACAACTGGAAAACCACCTGTAAGAAATTGAAAATTGACCCATACCTCACCCCATATACAAAAGTCACCTCAAAATGGATTAAAGAACTCAAAATCAGACCCGAAACCATAAAGTTTATTGAGAAAAAAATAGGTGGAACACTTGAAGACCTATATATCAAAAAAGTATTTGATGATAATTTACCAATGGCAAGAACTTTAGCATCAAACATAAACAAATGGGACTATACCAAACTAAAAAGCTTCTGCATGGCAAAAGAAACCATACTCAATACAAGAAGACAGGGAAAAAATATTTGCACTCAACATGTCCGATAAAGGGCTGATATCCAGAATATACAAAGCACTCAGAAAGATGAGCTCCACAAAACCAAATAAAGCCATAGAAAAATGGGGAGATGAACTGAAAAGACACTTCACTGAAAAAGATCGAAAGATGGCCAACAAACACAATGAAATATGTTCACCTTCACTCATCATTAGGGAAATCCAATTCAAGACAATAATGAGATACCACCTTACACCAGTGAGGATGGCTCACATTAAAAATAATGGAAACAATCTCGGTTGGCAGGGTTGTGGTATGAAAGGCACTCTAATCCACTGCTGGTGGGAATGCCCCCTAGTCCAACCCCTATGAAGAACAGTCTGGAGAGTGCTCAAGGAACTCAGAATTGAGCTGCCATTGACCCAGCAATTGCTCTCTGGGTATCTACCCCCAAGCCGGAAGGACATTCATTCCCAAATATGTGTGCACCCCACTATTTATCACAGCACTCAGTATAATAGCCAAGTCTTGGAACCAATCTTGATGCCCAACAACAGATGAGTATATCATTAAGATGTGGTATCTCTACACAATGGAATACTACATGGCAGTAAGAAATGATTCAATCACAGACTTTGCAGCAGCATGGATGGAACTTGAACATATTACATTAAACGAAGGAAGTCAGAAGAAAAAAGATAAACACAGAATGATAGCACTATTCTGAATCACCTAGAAACTACACCATATATACAACTAATATTCAAAGATCAAATAACAGGACTTAACAGGGTAGAAACTCCAAACACTGAAATACCACACATATACTGGGCAGAAGTGCCCAGAACACATGAAAGAGGAGCATCATAAACTCTCGACCACACATTAAACCATAAAGAAACCAACATCTGCAGAAACAGCAGCGTAGAGTGAACAGGTATGTAATCAGCCTGATACTGCAAAGGCTCATAATAATCTCTGAGGGATCTTATACAAGGTTACAGGTAAAGGATACCACGGGAAATCACTGACTTCAACCGAAGTATTTCAAAATAATAGGTGTTAATGCCTTAAGCTTAATATATTCAAAATAACCTCTAAGCTTTTCTGTCCACAGGTGTTCTTGGATACAAAGGATGGACAACCTAAGATGGCATCTCAGAGCTAAGCCACACGAGATACCATACCCAGATTGCGTTAACAAATTTTTCCGGACAAAACTTTTTAACACACCCTTTATCTCTAGGGTATACCATCTTTTAGGACCTGAAGCATGTGACCAGCCAGATTACTGAAGCAGCAATGGTGACCTGCAGACTTATACTAAGGGGCCCACTCATCGTACATATTCAAGCAAAATGACATGCCCCCACTCTTTTCACCTCTCTTCTCACTACTCCCTCTTACTTTTATTTTTATTCCCTATTTAATCTTATTTTCCCCTTTCTTCCTTTCTGCCCCTTCCAAATACTCTCCCCTAGATCACTTCCAGGAATCCCACTACCCCTTCACCCCTCAATCCCATCCAGATTTTCCAATTTATTACAACTCTTCACCCTCAGTTCTTAATCTATTAGGCATCAAGACTGACCTCCTACCCCAACGAACCAGTACCCAGCACCCAAGCGAAGGGACATCCACTCAAACCCACACCTCATCCCCGGCAGGAAAAGACAACCAACACCCCACTGACTCATGCTGTGTGACTCTCCCTACCAACTTATCCTAACTTGGACTGTTGCTGGATACCAGACTTAGCCCTAAAAGGACTCCTATTGCAATAACACAAGACCTCCCCTCAAATCTTTCACCAATCTCAGGAAGGGCAGGGTGTGCAATGAAAAGGTGCCTGGGAACCCACACCCAACAAGAAAATCTCAAAAGGCAATGGGGAAACATATACCTCCATCATAAGTATAAGACCTGTATAACACTAGCTCTTTATTTATTATTTCATTTTACTTACAATCGTTTTTCACTATACATATGTGAGCAAATATATTTTTATTTCTATTTTTATGTTTTTTGGGTGTGTGACTTATTTCTCTGTTCTTTTCACACCCAAATATACCAGCAATATAATGAAGCACTATTTCTTCCTGCAAAGGCACACTTAAAAGGGGGAAATCCCACGTATATAAACAAGCTCTTATCTACTAGAGATAAAGACTCATACTTATTTACAATACAGGGGAATCTCCCACCTTGAAAATATGTCATGTGGAGGGGCCCATAGAGATAACACAGCGGCGTTTGCCTTGCAAGCAGCCAATCCAGGACCAAAGGTGGTTGGTTCAAATCCCCATGTCCCATATGGTCCCCTGTGCCTGCCAGGAGCTATTTCTGAGCAGACAGCCAGGAGTAAGCCCTGAGCATTGCCGGGTGTGGCCCAAAAACCAAAATAAATAAATAACTAAATAAAAATAAAAAATAAAAAAAGTATATATGTCATGTGGATCCATCTTAGACACCAGAAGATTATACACCGACCATCCAGACTTCAATCCTGAATCCCAGACATAGAATTGACACAGTTCTTCACAACAGCTACAGGAAACAAAGCCCACCTGGGACATCCTGAATATTACTCGATCTCCAACATGTGCCAGTTCTAATATGAGATCCTGACAACGAGGAAATTGGGAATAAGTGGACATAAGAACAGGTTATCCTACCTTACCAACTAATGATAAAACAAAATTGGAAGACTTACCACACTATAGGCTATGCAAAATCCAAGAACGTGCTCTACAGATGACTGGCTGATAGAATCATGACCGGGCAGTATGTATTCTGGGACCAACAAGAAAGTCCTTGTCTAGGGTCTGGTCTACGTCCTGCATAACAAACATGACCTCCAATGCCAGAGTCCTGACTGAGACAATTGCAACTAAATGGGTCTTCTGGAATCATAAAGAAAGACAATATCCCAGACTCCATCTGAGCTTCAGCGCAAGGGCCAAGACCACTAACCACAGAAGACATTAAAATGACATCGAGGAAGCAGAACTTCTAAAATCACAAAGAAAATCATCATCATAAGTTCCACTCCTTGACCTGTGCACAGACTGAGACCCCTAGATTTAGAGGTCTGTCTTTATCATCCAGATTGGAGCAGAAGTCTTCCATATGGCACAAAAACACCAAGGGGAGAGTAAATGAACGTGAAAGGAGTCTACAGATAATCCCATGACAATATATTCCAAGGGTAGGGAAACCCTGTATCTCTTAGGCCAAGGGGATTCCCGTTTCGGATGACCCCAACATTTACTGTGCCTATGCGGGGGGGGGGGGGACACACTAAATAATCCCTTTTAAATTTTTTTTATTTATTATTTATTTTATCTAGTTTTGATCTAATTCTTTGTTTTGGGGTAAATATTGAAGTAGTTGTCTATTTTTTATTATATATTTACTTTTTCTTTCTTCTTTTCTCTTCTTCCTCCTTTCGCCTTGTCATATTTCCTATCTCAAGACCATGGCAACTATGTGGTGTATATTTTTATGGCTGCAGTGCTCACTGAATATCTTATTTGATTCCTCTTTTTGAGCTGCTGTGGTGTTTCACCTTCTTCTTTTCGCCATTGTCCCTCAAAACAAGGATGAGATCCTCTAGAATGACTCCACTCATAGTCGGCGTAGTCATTTTTACCCCATTATATTACCTTTCTCTTCTTCAAACAAATCCGCTTAACTTGATATTTCTAGTCCCGCCTCCCAACTAGAGGGGGCAATAATGGAGGCACAACGACCAAACAGTTATAAGCCCAGAAAGTAATTAACTAGACACAGAGGGGACCACGCATTCTAGGAGCCCCTGTGGGGAAGAGTGGAGGATATGGGAGGCAGGATGGGAGCGGCTGTGGGAGGACAATTCGGTGGTGGGAATTCCCCTGATTCAATGTAAATATGTACCTGGAATATTACTCTGAACGATATGTAAGCCACTACAATTAAAATAAAAATTATGTTAAAAAAAAGAACATCAGTGGGTAAAACAGGAAATGAAACCACCATATTATGAAAAATATATATGCAATTTTTGTTTGTTTTGGGGAGCCACACTGGCAGTAGTTAGGGCATACTTGTGGAACAAACATTGGATATCTCAGGGGTTGCCAGGTATCAAACTAGATCAACCATATAAAAGGCAAGTAACTGTCTCACATAGATTTTACTGTTAATACTTAATTTTATATATTTTATACGCATGTAGATTTTCAGTAAACACACCTGAGCACATGTGTGTAACTGGTTATCACACTCAGGTTTGACACATGCAAGGCAAGCACTCTACATCCTGTATTACCTCTCCTACCTGTATTTTACTTTTGATATAAATAACAGTTTAAAATGTCAAAATTGTGTATTCTTACAAATTAATAAAATTAGACTTTGATCATACAATATCTTGAATGTAACAGAAACTCAGAAAGTGTGAAATTGGAGAAAAACAAAGAATCCAGAGAATCCAGACATCTCAATAGTTGTGTAAATAAACAGAAATGTGTGGCTCATGGGAATATCATATGATTGAAATCTCAACCTTCTAAACAGAAACAATAGTTGAAATATATGCTAACCAAAACAAGATGAGAATTAAATCTATGATATTGTCCATGTTTTATTTTATGTTATTTTAAATTTTATTATTTGAAGCATCATGATTTACAAAATTATTCATAATTGGATTTTATACATACAATATTACAGGACCAATCCTACCACCAGTATTATCTTCCCTCCACCATTGTTCCCAGAGTGCATTCCATGCCAACAGCCAACAGCCCAACCTGCCTGCATAATAGTCCATTTTTAATTTTGTTAAAGTTTGGGTCTCATGGTTTTACTGACGTTAACTCTGGCTTTGACTTTTACTTTTGTCCTTTCTTAACATCATCAATGCACCTGAGACCCCTTGGCCCTGTTCTACCCCTTACTTTCATATTTGTCTTTCTTATCTTCCACTCAATTTCTTCCCTTCTCCTCACTATACTCTGGTGTCTAGAGTTTTCTTTACAAAGTCCCTTTAAATCATAGCATTTCTTCATGCAGTTATTATAAAAATCATATATATATGTGATATCTTGTATTATCCTTCTTATTCTGGCTTACATCATTTAACATAAAGTCTTCCAGTTCCATTCCTGTTGAAACAAATTACATGACTGCATCATTCCTTACATTTCTGTAGTATTTCATTGTTTTCATGTACCACGACTTCATGCTAAGCTCATCGATTGTTGGACAACTAGGAAGATTCCTAATTTTATGTATAGTACTCCATGCTGTAATGAATAGAATTGTGCATCCATCTTTTGGATGTGTATTTTTCTGTCCTGGGGATAGATACCCAAAAGTGGGTTGCTGAGTCATATAGGAGGATGATTCTCTGTTTTGATGAAACCCTAAAAAGCATATTTTCCATAGAAGCTATTTTAATCTAAATATGGGAGAAAGAAAAACTTCATGAATGAATTGTTTGAAAATTTCTAAGTAACACAAAATTAAATAAAATTGAATTATTATAGCATAAACTAAAGTTGATTGAAAATATATTAAAATCTTGATATTAGGCTGAATCTATAATATAAATACATATACACATAATGTATGTTTATGTATTAATACTTTTGTGTATCTACACATATATTCATATTAAAATGGGTTGAGTGTTTCATGAGATAGGCCTCAACATGACTTTACCATAAACAGAAAAAATAATTACTTTAACCTAGTAGAAAGACCATGAGCACTGTGCAATTATTTTTATAAGTTTAAATAAAGAAGGAAGCTAGCAGGTGTTTATGATATTATGATTTTGTGTGTGTTTTTATATTAGTAGTAATCATTTTTATGTTTCTTAAACAAATATAGCATTCTGAGAATAAAATTCAAGATCATTAAAAGAATAATTATGTCCACTTGAATGAAAATCTAAATGTGTTAAAATTATGAGTCAAATTTGCCTACCTCACTTAAGAAAATGAGCTAGTAATATCTTTAAGAGTTAGTTCATCTTCAGTTCACTCACTGAAAACTTGGAGGGACGTATCATTATATTAATTTTACAGATGAATAAACCTGTAAGTGAAATGATTCACTCTAGGTTATAGGTTAAGCCATAATTTATGATCCAGAATGCCTATTTCGAAAGTCCATGTCATTAAGGACTAACTTTCTAATTCCTGAGATAATTGAGTAATATTAACTATTTTTAATGAGAGAGGAAACTTTTACCATATTAAAATAACACAAACAGTCCAGAGATGTATCTCAATGGTTACTACTTTCCTTGCATATGATAGGCCATAATTGAAGCCCAGTATTGCAAAAATGAAAAGTCAAAACAAAAAAAGTAGTTCATATGATTAATTAACATATTAATTTTTGAATATTTCAACTGAGTAGTAAAATGTATTCAAAATTTGTGATACAAAGTACTGTTATGTAACACTAGGCCTTTCTATATATATACATATATCTATCCTGATAAATATGTGGCTTACTTAATTAAAAATAAAAACCATGGGGCTGGAGCAGTGGTACAAGTGGGGCATTTGTCTTGCATGCACTAACTTAGGACGGACCACAGTTAGATCCCCTGGCATCCTATATGGTCCTCCAAACCAGGAGCGATTTCTGAGCTGACAGTTAGGTGTAACCCCTGAGTGTCACCGGTATGGCCCAAATATCAATAAAATAAAATAAAAAACACAAAATAGTAAAGCCTAGTCATTATAATTAATTAAATATACAATGTATCAAAAACAAAAATAGAAGATGGAATATAATTCTAATATAGGTAGTATTTATTATTAAGATTAAAAAAGAATTTATTATTAAGATTAAAAAAGAATAAACATTCTCTTTGCATCTTTGTTATAAATGTCTTATTCATGCAAATATTTAATCACTTTTTACATAATATTTTAAATGACCAATTATAATTTATTAAATTCACATAATGAATACATTTTAATGCTAATATGGAAATAAACCTAGTATAATAAATGTAAATATGTGGCAATGATTTGGAACATGTTTATTCCAGAAATTACTCGATACTAAAAGTGAATTCACTAAAATAACTATAAAAAGTAATTTGTATATGTGTACTGCAAGCTGATAATGAAAGTGGGCTTTTTAAATGTCCAAAGATATAGCTGATATAAGGTAAATATATAAACACAAAAATGTTAGCACAGAGGTTCATAAGCAGGTCACTAAGTCACCCTGAAGCTGGACTTCCTGTCTAGTGGAAGACAAGGTGATTCAAAATGGAAGAGCCACTCAACCCTTGGTTCCACTCAAAGGTAAGCAGTCAGCACAGAAGAAATGGTTCCCTAAGCACTCACTGATGCCATATTCTCCCATGCAGCAGGAGACAGCAGATCTGTCTAATTTGGAACCACACAAAGAAGTCAGATCAGTAGTTCCTAAGTGGCAGCCTCAAGGGGCCAACAGATAATTCCCCAGCCTCATAAGAGCTCTCCCAGAGATCTCACTGCCAATAAGGATACAACTGAGAGCAAAGTGAGCAAAATGCACCCCAAAATAAAAATTATAAGTGGCACAGAGCCCCATAATCAGTAGTGGATAAAGATTGTAATCCCCAGGACTCAATCAGCATCTATATAAGCCACCTATATAATCTCTCTGAAAGCACTTCAGAGTGAAGTACTTAAGATGTTCAACAAACTCAGAGAACAGATTTCCTATAAAACATGAGAGGATTTGAGAGTAGAAATGAGAAAATCGCAAACTGAAATGTCAGAACTCAAATACGTGTGGGCAGGATAAAAACTCAACTAGAATGCCTCACCAGCAGAAGACAGACCTGCTGAAAAAAAATCAATGAGCTCAAAAATGAATTGCAGAAAATCTCCAAACAATAGAAGATGGACATACTCAAAATCGATGACAAGAGAATGTTGGGATAAATTGCAGCTAAAATGATATAAATAAAATAATTCAAGGAACATATAAGCAGAACAATGAACACCATATATAGAAACAGAATATAAAAGCAGCAAAATTAAAGAAGGAAATTGCATGCTAAAGAGCATGCTTAAGATTTACAGCAGATTTACCAATGGAAAACATCTGGGATTGGAGGCAGTGGTTTTTTATTGAAGGCAGTGGTTTTAATGAAAAAAAAAATCAACAAAACAAGCATTTCATAGAAAATACTTTACACAGCCAGACTGTGTTCATTTAAAGGAACATACACAAATTCATGGATAAACAGTAGCTAAAGAATTTCATAGACTTAATCACTTTTACAAAAAGAACTAAAGTGACTACTTTAAGATAAGGAATCTCATAAGTAAAAAGATGACACAAATTATAACAATAGTCTCTCTTAATGTCAAGATGATATATGCTCAATTAAAAGCCAGATTGATCAAAAAATTGAACCCAATATTATTTTTCTTTCAAAGAAAACATTTGAATATTGAGAGCAAACACACTAAGTCAAAGGCTGGAAGACAATTCTTCATGAAATAACTTTTACCAACACGTCTGGTTGGCCATACTAGTATCAACATTTAGAGAATGTAGGCTCATAGAGGTTATAAGAGACATAAAAGGTTATTTTATAGTGATCAAGGGATATGTACATCAGAAAGAACTCACAGTCATAAAAAATAAAACCACATCTAATGAAGTACAAGTAAAATACTTAAAAGCTTATAAACTACAAAAAAGACATTGAGAATAACACAGAAGTAGTTTCAGAGTTCAAAACCAATCTCTTTTCTCTTGCTAGAATAAATAGACTGAAGCTCATTAAGGAAATACTTGCTCTGAAAGAAGAAATACAAGAGAAGGGATAGTATATATATCTCTATATAAATGTCCTTTGAACCCCCCCCAAAGTTGAGTATATAGTCTTCTCCAAAGCACATGGGAAATTCTCCAAGATAGAACACAGGCTGAAAAACAAGATAGTTGCATAAAGTCAGGAAGATAGAAATCACAAAAACTATCTACTCAGATTATAATGCACTGAAAATATAAGTTAATCATAAGCAGAATGGAGAAAAATTTCTATTAAGACCTTGTAATTAAACAGTTCGCTTAAGAACTAAGAGTGAACAAGAGATAAAATCAAAGAGAAAAGCAAAGATTCCAGGAAACAAATGAGAATGTGGACACAGCTACCAGAACTTGTGGGGCATTGCCAAAACCATAATAAGAAATAAAGTCCATAGTTATGCAAGCTTTCATAATGAGGAGATAAATGGGCCACTTAAATAATTTTACTGAGATCTTAATAAACTGGACAATTACAAACAAAACGTGCCCAATGAGATAGGAGAGAGTAATAAAATTTAGGTCATAAATTAATAAGCTGAATAAAAAATTAAAAAATAAAATAATTAACATCTGAGTTTATAAAAAATAAGCAAAGTTGAAAAAAAACTAGCAAAATTAAAGAGAGAGAACCCACATATACTGAATCAGTATATGGGGGGTGCTAAAACAGACACCAATAAAATTTATGGATTTATTAGAGATTACTTTGCAAACCTTTATGTCATAAAAATAAGGGAGCCAAGAATAAATGCATACATTTCTAAAATTCTATAACTTCCAAGGCTGAATCAAATTGTTTTGGTATATTTGAATAAATCTATCACTATTGAGAAAATTAAAATAGTAATATAAAGTATTCCCCAAAAGCAAAACTCCAGACCCAGATGGATTCACTGAAGAATTCTTTCAAACCTTTAAAGTGGATCTACTGCCAGGCTCTTTTAGAAAATCAAAAAAAACAGAAACACTCTCAAGAGTTTTTATGAAACAAACATCATACAGGTATAGAAACCACATATACAATGTTTTTATTGTTGGACACAGGCACAAAGATCCTTAGCAGAATCTTTTAATCACTTATTAAAAAGATCATAAATCATGAACCAGAAGAATTCATTCCAGAGAAGCAAGGATGATTTAACATACACAGGTAAATCAACAAATTATATTGTTAAAATGAAAAAAGGGTTGTGATCATATCAATAGATACAGAGAAATATTTGACATTATCCACTACGCATTTTGATAAAAAAAATTCAAAAAAGGGAAATGGAACAAAATGTCCTTAATATAGTCAAACCATTTACCACAATCAAACCAAAGAATTTATCCAAATGAGAAAAGAAAAAAACATTTTCTCTAAGATTAGGCACAAGACAAGGCTTTTGTCACTTGTTGATTCTGTTCAATATTGTACTGGATGTATTTGCCTTAGCAATTAGGCATAAAGGATGCTAAAGGAATTCAGATCGAAAAGCAAGAACTCAAGCTCTTACTCTCTGCAAATGACATGACTCTATACTAAGAATATCCAAAAAGACTACAGAAAAGATTTTAGAAACAAAAGGATTGTATAGTAAAGGAGTATGCTACAATATTACAATATAAAAATCATTTTCTATATACAAATAATGCAAGATAAAAATATATGTAAACACAATTCTATTCAAATTGTGCCTAAGAAAATCAAATACCCAGAATCTATCTAAATAAAATGGTAAAAGTCCTATAAAAATAAAACTGAAAAACAGTACTTAAAAAAGAATGAGAATTTTGGGAATAGAAATGCATCCCTGCTCATATACTGTGAGAAATAGCATAGTTAAAATTGCAATACGTCCTGAAGCATTGGATAGAGCTACTGTAGTCCCTATTAGTGTATCCATGCCTTTTTCCTAAAAAAAATATATCAAAGACTCCTGAAATTCATATGAAACAATATCACACCACCACTGTATAGTTAAAGCAATCCATGAAAAAACAGAAGATGGGAGTTATTTTCCTTAACTTCAATTTTTACTGCAATGCAATAGTAATTAAAACTGCATGGTATTGTAATAAAAACATAGCCTCATATCAGTGTAATAAAATAGAATATCCTAAGAGAGACTCTCAGACATATGATCAATTAATCTTTCGTAATGGAGCAAAAATATAAGGAAGGAAAGCCTTTTCAAAGAGTGGTCTTGGGAAAACTGTTTGTCTCTATGCAAACAAATGAGCTCAGACTTCTTCTTAATGCTATGAATACAAGTCAACTCAAAATGTATTAAATGTATACATATTAAACCTAAATCCATAAGAAATATAGAGGAAAATGTCGTAGAAGACTCCATTTTTTATGATGTTGAAGCTAAAGGCATCTTCAAGAATGAAACACTGTTGACTAAACAAGTGGTAATAAACATAAATAAATGGAATTACATTAAATTAAGAATCATCAGAACCTCAAAGGAAACAATGACTGGGATACAAAGACTGACAACAACATAGGATAGATTATTGATCCAATGTCCATCTGACAAGAGGTTAATATCCAAGATATGCAATTTACTCGCATAACTTAACAAGTTTCGAACTATCCTAATAATGAGAATGTACAAGGGAAATAGAAAGATGTCTAGAGTACAGGCAGGGGTTGGGTGGGGAGGAGGGAGATTTGGGACATTGGTGATGGGAATGATGGGTGGTGTTCTTTACATGACTGAAACCCAAACACAATCATGTATGTAATAAATTTGTTTAAATAAAAAAATTAAAAAATGGGAACAAAGAATGAAAAGAGGAGACAGTTCCTTAAATAAATACAAATGTCCAAAAGGCAAATAAGAATGCTTCATATCATTAAATTTCTGAGAAAGACAAATCAAAACATCTACTAGAATTGTCATACCACAGAGACTGGCACACATCAAAAAGAACAAAAACAGCTAGTGTTGATGTGGATGCAAGAAAAAATAAACTCGTTCACTACTGGTGCAAATCTTTTTACTGGTCCATCCAGCCTTTCTGGAAAACAATATGCATAGTCCTAAAAAAATGATACACACTGAGATTCCATTTGATTCAGCAACTCCACTTTTTGGAATATCCTTAGAGTCAATAAAACAAAATGGGTGATACATTACATCATATGTTATTTGATGTGCTATACAGAATAGCCAAAATCTGAAGACAAATGAAGTGTCCAAGAATAGATGACTTGATACAGAAATGAAATATTAGTTGGTCATGAAAGATAAAGTCAAGCAATTTGCTACTTCATAGAAGGACCCAGGAAGTATCATGCTGAGTGAAGTTAGTCAGAGATACTGATACAGAACAACCTCTCTTATATGTAGAATATAAAGAAACAATGAATTAACAAAAAACCCAAATACAATGGTAACAAAAACCATGACAACTGTTTTTCAGTAGGAATCATGTCACCTCAGAGAGCTGGAGATGGGATAGGGAGGGGGCAACAGGGAAAGGAGTCAACTGGGAAGAGATGAGATGCTGAAATTACTATGCATGAAACCCTATTAGAAACAGTACTGTAAACAACAGTGCAAAAATAAAACAAATAACAAACCTTTAAAGGAAGTCTTCATAGAAGAAAACTGGTGAGTGGGCAGCAAGTCAAGGTGGGGGGTTATTGGTGGCAGAAAATGGACCTTGATAAGGGATTAGTTTTGAAACATTTTATGCCTGAAACCCAATCATGAATAACATTGCAATTTTATGATGAATAAATAATATGCTATATATACATAAGTATACATTATACAAACATATACCTATGAATAAACACAAATAATATTAATAATGGGGTTAGAATAAGACAAAATAGAGTGCACTTGTGTTACATGTGCCTATATAGTCCTTAATCCCCACTAAGAGTGAGATCCCTAGTGCAGAGGATGGAGTAAATCCTGAGCCTTGAAAGATGTATCTCCTCCTACCAAAACAAATGTATTTATAAATATCTGTAGTATTCTAATAAACACATGTTGAAGTCTTTAATAATCCATTATATTCATATATATGCAGGAACCTACAGGCAAAAATGAACATTGTTTTTGTGTAGCTTAATGTTTTAAAATTAAAATAAAAATTATAAAATCATCATGGGAATATAATATTAAAATAAATGAATTGGTATTTGTACTGACTGCTTAAAATTATCCTATGAAAAATGATCACTATAAATGAAATATAAAAAATAAATGTTCTTTTTATTAGGGTAATATTAAATTATCTGTATTATTATATGTAAATATTATACAGCTATTATTAATTTTATTTTCATTATATTTCTTGAGCCGTCTCAGTTGTGTTTGAGATTCATGACTGACTTTTGCTCAGGGGTCACTCCTGGCTATGCTCAGGGGACCATATGAGGTACTGAGATAGAATCAGGGGCGGGCATATGTAAAGCATGCACTGCACTATTTTTTCAGGTCTGCGTTTTTCTTAACAATTTATTATAAATGTTTACATTGTCTGTTGGTCAATTAGTTAAATGACATTAGTTTTCTGTGGTGTTAAAATTACAGATGGCATTATATCACTTGACATAAAACATTTTATAATTTTCCAAGTATTTGTGTTAAGTTTTCTGCTTTAAAATTGCTTTTTGATTTTGAAGTATGCCTATCTCTTCTTAGGCCTTTTTCCTGGCTCTATGCATGGGAATCTGTCCTGGATTGCTTAAGGGACCATATAGCATGTCAGGGATCAAACCCTGGTCAGTAGCATACAAGGCAAGAAAAATACCCATTATACTGTCACTGGTAAAAAAGAAATTAAAATGTTTTCTATTTTGATAGACTAGAGAGGGCTGTACCACATTTGATATATTATTGCTGAAGCAAGACTCTCAAGCCTCAATATTTATCTGATGTTAAATATTGCAGATTCAATACATCATATATTTACTTATCAACTAAATTGCTGGAAATAAATTTGACATCTAGATGATAAACAAGACTATTAGAAGAAATCAAGATCTATGGTAATCAGATCCTATAAGTTAATTAATCTTAGTACTGTCATAAATAATTCCTGAGACTAGAAACATATACATAAAGCAAAAGTCACACTTTTCAAATGTTTGGTCTTAATCTGCGGTATTTTAAATAGACAAAGGACTATGTTAACTGGAATTAAATAAGCACTTTATTTATTTATTTATTTATTTATTTATTTATTTATTTAGTATTCTTTCTGGGAATTATGAAAAAAACTGTTCTAACACAGCTCTTTCTGAGAGTTTCACGAAATTATTAAATTAACAGAGCTCATTGATTTGGCAAGATTATGGTTTATGTAAATGATCAGTTTTACGTTGCTAAAGTTGAAAATGCCTGAGCCAGAGGAAAATCAAATCTATACTTATAAAATATTTAAATAGAGGTGAAAGAAATATTTTCTGGGTCGAGGTACCTGTCAAGGTTTGATCAACCTAAGCACCGCCATTCTGTCTAGTGCGCTCTTAGATGCCCTCAGTGCACCACAAATTGTGATTTTGTCTGTTCCAGCAAAGCTCAACTGGAAACATCGGTTCCATTGCTGAAATACATGTAAGTGGCCTCAGGGTTCCCTGAATATAATTTAGGAAATACCTCAATACTACAGTACGAAGAGAATTCTCAGTGGCTTCCTGCAATTCCTGCTAAGATTTCAGCAGCACAGTGTGAAAGTATTATTTCTAAAAAAATTCTATATAATCCAAACAGTATTTTAATCACAAGAATAATGAAGACACTGGTTAACTTCATAAGTTAAAATGAATGATCAACTTACCGGACCTCTTTTTTTTTTTTAGTTGAAATGAATAATTTTATCACGATTAAAAATATAATATGAACTAATTTTATAAACAAAATACACAAGAACAGTCCTTTAAAAATAAACACGGATCGAACTAATGCCTTGTAGCAACAAATTAAGAAACTATAGAGAATTTCATATATATAATGTAGAATGGTTACTTAGTGCAAAAGTAAAAGAAAATTCTGAATGTCACTATGTGTAACCCCAAAACAAAAAAGAAAGCAAAAGAAAGCAAAAGTCAAAAAAATTTTTTTTTTCCGGCTACACCTGGTGATGCTCAGGGGTTACGCCTGGCGCTCCTGGCTTGGGAGACCATATGGAACAACGGGGACTGAACCATGGTCCGTCCTAGGCTAGCATGTGCAAGGCAGACATTTTATGGCCTGCGCCACTGCTCCAGCCCCCAAAATTTTTATTTTTAAGTACAAAATAATTATATAATCAATATACAGTTAATATTTACTTTACATTATCATATTGTTTTATAGTGAGTATTAGGAATATGCTATGTGTCATTTCATTTATAAAAATATCAATAGCACATAAGCATTATTTAGTCTATTAATTGTATAATAGGTATAATGTATGTGTCCATTTGTAATATCAATATCTATGAATTTAACTTCAAAAAATCTTGGGTTAAATGCATGTTTTGGACCTTGACAAAAGTCCACTTTCCACATTTCAGGGAATTTTGTTCCTTTCTAGCTGTCAAGGAGTACATAGTAATTTTTTTTATTATTGCATTTGTGAAAATTGACTTAAAATAAAGCCAAAGGGTTTTATTGCAATTTATAAAATAAATTTCATAGTAGAGTGCTCCTCAGTAATTTAGGAATTTGTGCAGGTCTTAAAGTCTGTTTTACTATGTCTCAAACTGTCATGGAGAAAATTTTAAATGATTCCATTAAGCCATATAAAAAAAAGGCTTAAAAATTAAAGTATTCTCCCATAATATACCCCTATTAAAAAAAAAAAGCTAAAGGGAGCTCAAACTCTTTCCTCAAAGGTTTAAGCTTAAGAAAACAAACATGAGCTTTCTCTGGAGAAGTTAGTTCATGGATCCTAGGGAAATAATATGAAGATGACAAAGCACATATCTAAAAGCCATTTTCCTTTCACAGATTTTGCTACATAATGTGAAGATTTTTCCTTCAATCCATTCCTAGAGACTAAATTAACACGTACATAGTATTTACGATAAAACTAATGAGATCTCCTCCTCCTTGGCTGTAGATTATTTTTCTACTCATTTTAAGAGATAATTTAGTATCACAATTATGCTTCCCCTCTGCCCTTCCAATCTCAGATGCAGATATTTCCTCCCAAATTCATTTTGAACTATGATTTAGTAACTACTGCACAGCTAAAATAAGATGAACTTTCTCCTTACTTATTCAGCTGCATGCTCCTAATCCAAATGCTCATTCAGAGTCATGAATAATAGTTGTGATTCACACAGAAGTCATTTGGTCTCTGCCTTTTCAATGCAACTGTATGACTGTATTATCTCACTTTGTAATTTCAACCCACAATATATTTAATGGACAGGTGAAGTAAGCTATGCTTTAATTCATGCTGTATAACCTTGTCTAATTCATCCTCTCTTTCTTGATTTTATGACTGTAGATTAATATAATATATAATCAATGATGTTTTGTAAATCTCAGGGACAATCTTCAAAACACAGATGGATACAGTAGAATTAAAAGGCTATCTAATGGGGGATTCTTTGTAGAAATCCTTGTTAAATACATTTATAGTCCTATAAAATAATCAAAGAGAAATTAGGTACTTTTTAAAGTTTAGATAATTCAATACTATTTTGAAAATATGTACTTAATGGGTTTCAGAGTGTAAGTTATAGCTTATTTATTCAATATAAAGAAGGAAGTCTTGTTTTAACCCACTATTACCTAGCAAAAATTTTGTATATTTGTCAGCTAATCAGTTATAAAAACACCTCACTGCCTTATAATAACTGAAATTTGTGTGTTTAAGTTATAGGCCCATGTTTAATTGTTCTCAGATTAATTCCTTACCCTACACTCAGGGATCACTCCAGGTGTGGCTCAGGATACATTATGATAAGATAGGGTTTAAACCCAGGGGTTGAACTTAGCACAAGGCAAGTGACCTACCAGCTGTATTATCTCTCCCACAGAACTGAAATTTAATAGCTTTATTTTTATGTTCATAAAAGAAATATTCATAAACATAGAACATTTGGAAATTGAGAAAATAATAAATAGAAATAATTAATAGTGAGACCTGCAAGATATTTCGAGTTAACTAATTTCTATCACAGTGAATCAGCTTAATATGTATAAATTGAACAAGGAGGAATCCTGTAGTGTACACAAAGTAATATCATTTTGTGTCCCAGGACACTTTCAAAAAATAACGTAGGGAATAACACCATTCTCTGAAGTCTTAGTCTATAACTTAATCCAATCATTGAATAAAATTCTATAATTAATTTAAGTCACTTGTGTTAAATGAGTAGAATATCTAGTCTTATATCATGAGAAAAATATATTCAATTCTAAGTTTCTATATCATATATAAATCTATATCTATATATTCAATTCTAAATTTCTATGTCATCTATTGGTACACTACTAAAATACTATTTTTTATTGCTTTCTCCACCAACTGGACAGTTTTTATAGGACTACTTGTACACTGCTATTAAACCATTCTGGAATGGAGAACACTTAGATAATTAATATTTTTGAAAAAATAGCACAGCTTTAGATAGCTAAACAGAGTCATATTTAAGCTCTGAGCATCACCAAGATGAATGGAGAACAAAAGGTAGGGAGAAAAGGAGGGGGAGAGGTAATAGAGAAGAGAGAAAGGAATACAAATGTACAAAGAGAAATAATTTAATAATTTTATTTTTCATAATATGCTTCTATACTAAAATAATTTCATGTCCTATATAACTCAAATATTTAGGATGCTTATGAACCTTAATATTATCTTTTGAAAACTGAAAGAAGTTTCAACTAAAATTTTCTACATAATTATTCTATAATTGGTAGTAATATTTACTGGCTTATACTGTAAGTGGGGCAACTCAGGTTCAAAAAGGTATTATAATGCCTTATGTCACAAATGTGGCCATGTCTATGCCACATGAAACATGCATTTTTCTTCTTCTGAACCTGAGATAGGGCATTCCCAACACAGACCTTTCTTTTTTACTCATTCATTAAGTGCTGAGCAAACAAATCTGTTATCTTTAGGTTTCAGGTGAATCATGTTAGTATTCCACATTTTTCCATATCACAAAAGCTATATATTAATTAAACTCTCATGTGATTCCAATCATGCCCCAGATACCAGGTTTGCAGAGCAAGTGAAAATTAATCTGTGAAAATCCATGTACTCATCTACTCCAAATACAAATTATAAACACCTGCATGTACATATGAAAGACTAAAGACCAGAGATAAGACTTCCAGGGTGGTAATTTCTGACATTTTATGTACACAGCTATTTTTCTTTTAGACAATTATCTCGTTTATGCTGTACTTTATAAACTGTCAATAATAGTCCTCAGTACTATATTTATTTCAAATGTTAATATGATGCAATAAAATATATAGAAAATATCTAACTCAATGACATTTAACCATAGGTTCAGAATGTTTTCAGTATTCTGGTTGAATATAATTTGTTTAGCACAATGGTTTTCTCTGCTGGTTTATGGATTGGCTGAAAACAGTACTGATGCACAGGTATGAAAGGTTGAGGAATGCTGTCCAATTTCAAAGACAACTGTGATGTATTCATTTTTATTGTAATGTTCTCTTTGTAATTTTTTTTATTTATGAAGATTTTAGGTCATTAGAAATTTGTTTATTATTAATCTTCAATTTCATAAATGCCAACAATTGCTAGTACTAAAGTGGGCATAGTATCATTAATATTTGTCATATTATTTATTGGTTGTCATCTTTTTCCCACATTATAATATGCTTATTGAAGTTACTAGATCACAGTGTTATTATTTGAAATTATTTAATGAATATTGAAAAAATTTACCCTGATAAATTTTGATAAAGCTTTCAATTACCAATAATCACACCTTGGATAAACCTCATTGACTATGATACTGTTATTGTGCACAGCTTCCTGAAAAAATTAACATTATTGTTTATAATATTATTATTATATCTATTATTTATAGTATCTTCAAATTCTGGTTGGTGTACTACTGTTAGACACTGATTTAAGTATGAAGAAATTTTTAGAGATAATAATAAGATATATTCTTATAGAATGTGTCAACAGACTCCTAGTATTTAACTCCACTAGAATTAGATGAGAAAAATCCAATATATCTTCAGAAGCCTCTTATTGTAGTGACATAATCACAGTGAATATTCATTTTAATAGAAATAGAAATTGAAGTAAGAATGGGCACTAGTGATTGTCTATTGTTGTGGTTCATTATGAGATACTTAGATTGAGCTGCTTTAATTATGTAAATGAACCTAGTGGATGAGTGGGTGAGTGTTAATAAACTTCTATTTAAGTAAAATAAATCACAATTCTGCTTCTACTTGGTGTGCTATATTTTAATTAAATTCCTGAGCACAGTCTGTAACTGTGAAGTTACACAGTTGACAAAATCAATCACTAAAGTATATAAATTAGTCAACCACTAGTCTAAAATAAAATACATGGGCATTATGAAAGTTTTCATAGCTGATTAGGAGTTTTGTATTTTTCATATGAAAACAGATTATGTGGGTTTAATTTTTAACATTCAGATAGGAATAATATAAAAAACATGGCCGTTTTAAATTAGGCTTAACATACTTGGTTTAAGGTAGTTTTTATCAGCATATCACTCCACCCCCTAAATATTTGAAATTAAAATAATTGGTTCTAGCAAAAAAATCTCTGACATTTTCTCTATCCCATTAATTTAGACATAGATACTTAGAAAAGAAAATAAAAAATTTACCTTACCGCAAAATATAACAAAATCATTAAACCAACCTTATATAGTAGTGGTAACTTCCCTAATTTCATGAGTGCAATCTGATTTGTTGTATTTTTCATTTGCTTAGTTCTTCTTAAATCTTCTGCATTTCCATAGTTCACATCAATGACTTCAGCCTAAAGGAAAAAAGGAGCAAAGAAAGACAAAACCTTATCAAATATAGTGTGGATTCTTTTTTGTTTTTGTTTTTGGGCCACACTTGTTAATGCTCAGAGGTTACTCGTGGCTATGTGCTCAGAAATCGCTCCTGGATTGAGGAACCATTTGGGACGCAGGGGATCGAACCTCTGGCTAGTTCCAGCAAGGAGGATGCCTTACTGTTCCATGATACTGCTCCAGCCCCTACATTGTATTTTTGAAATTGTAAATGTGCATTCCAAATAAACTAAATTATTAATAACAACTCTGTCAGAATAGTTAGTTCATAATTTTTTCTATTAAAACGTTATGAAATCTGTGCATTATTAATACAAGTTTTCGGTTTTCTCCTACTGTTGGTTAACATCAATAACTATTGAAAGATGATGTTAAAAGCTATATTAAGTACTATGTATTATTATTACATAATTACATATTACATATATTACATAATATCAATGACCACATGATTAAATGAGAAAATTTTATTTTATATTTAGTGATCATGTCTTATAATACAGCTATTAGTCAATTATATTAATAAATATATTATTATTATTATAAGATTTTGCAGAAGCCAGATCCCCTGTTTGTGACATCAGGCTGGGAAAATCTATGAAACTATGCCTGCCAGTAGGGCCCGACTGTGAAAAATGGTGAGTGCTGCCGGTGTGTGTCTGTCTACTATCCTGTCGCATTAACCTCTTGGGAGTGGGCCGAAAGAGGCTCCAGAAAACTGGCTCTCCCAGAGGCCCATTCTAGGGTGGGAAAGCCAAGGAACTGCTCCATAAAGTGAAAACCGGCTATATGCAGAACTTTGCAGAAGCCAGGTCCCCTGTTTTTGACATCAGGCTGGAAAAAAATCTATGAAACCAGTGGGGCCCAACTGTGATAAATTGTGAGTGCTACCTGTTTGCATCTGTCTACTGTCCTGTTGCATGAACCTCTTGGGAGTGGGCTGAAAAGAGGCTCCATCTTCTAAGATTTTAAGGAAAGAACACCATCGCAACAAGAAGAAAAAATCACACAAAGAAATGTGCTGGATCACCGAAGCCCAGCATTTCTCTCTGGACTGTCTTCTCTGCTGTGTGCTCGGGCCTAAGATTTGATCCTGTGTGAGGCTTTAGCCATAGAGGACTCCCCTCCCTTACAGGCAAGTCGACGCATCCAGAAAGGACTGAGCCAGAGGAGTGTGGCTGCGTACATCATTTAGCCAATGAATACCACCACAACATGTAGAAAAACCCACAATAAAAGTGTGAAAATGGGGAAACAACGCAGACCAGCATCAGACATAGAAAATGAAAATGACAATTCTGATGACCAGATTATGACCAACCAACTAATCAACCTCTCAGATAAGGACTTTAGACTAGCAATATGGAAGATGCTCAAAGAACTCAAAGAAACCATGGATCGAGTTTAACAGAACACTAATAAGAACCAAGAAAATATGAAGACAGAAATCACAAAACTCCAAACTGAAATAACATGTCAACTAACAGTCGTGAAAAACTCAGTAAACGAAGTGAATGACAAAATAGATAAGCTCTGGGATAGGGTATCAGAAGCTGAGAATAGACTTGGTGCTGTGGAGGATGAGATAAATAACAATCCCATACAACAGGAGAGATTGGAAAAAAACTTAAAGCAAATGAACAGACAATGAAAAAATTAGTCAAAGAATGGGAACAGATGAAAATAGAAGTCTATGATAAGCTCAACAGAAACAACTTAAGAATCATTGGAGTCCCAGAGACCCAGAAAGAAAATTTCCGGGAAGAATCAATGGTCAAGAACATCATGAAAGAGAAACTTCCAGAGCTAAAGAATATATGTGATCAAATCCTACATGCTCAAAGAGTACCAACCAAAAGAGACCCCAGAAAAAATACCGCAAGACACAACCTAGTCACAATGACAAATCCCACAGATAGAGACAGAATTCCGAAAAAAGCAAGATCAAAGAGGGAAATTACATTCAAGGAAGTATCCTTGAGATTTACAGCAGATCTGTCACCAGAAAGACTCAAGACCAGAAAGCAGTAGTGGGATATTGTGACAAGACTGAATGAAATGAATGCTTCACCTAGAGTACTGTACCCAGCAAAACTCACTTTCGGGTTTGATAGAAGAATACATGGTTTCACAAACAAAAAACAGCTCAGAAACTTTACATACTCAAAACCAGTCTTAAGAAAAAAACTGAAAGACCTAATTTAAGTTAAGACTAACCAAAAGACACACCAAATTTTGATATAAAGATGGCACTAAATCCCAGAATAATTCTTTCTCTCAATGTCAATGGATTAAATACACCAGTTAAGAGACACAAAGTTGCTAAATGGATCAAAAACTCAATCCAACCTTCTGCTGCCTACAAGAAATGCACCTGAATAGTCAGAACAAACATAGACTCAAAATAAAAGGCTGGAGAAAAATTATCCAAGCAAACAACACCCATAAAAAAGCTGGAGTGGCCATAATAATATCAGATAATGTAAACTTTATACTCAGGAAGGTTGTAAGGGACAAAGATGGACATTTTATATTAATCAAGGCATATGTAGAGCACGAAGAAATAACTCTCCTAAACATATATGCACTGAATGAGGGGCCAGCAAAATATTAAGTACAATTGTTGACAAATCTGAAAAATAATATCAATAACAACACAATAATTGTGGGGGACCTCAACATGGCTTTGTCAACACTGGATAGGTCAACCAGACTGAAACCCAACAAGAATATACTAGACCTGAGGAGAGAAATGGAAGAAAGAGGCCCAGTGGATATATATAGTTCACTCCATCCCCAGAAACCTAGATACACATTCTTCTCCAAAGTACATGGGACATTCTCCAGGATGGACTACATGCTGGCACATAAAACATACCTCCATAATATCAAGAGGATAAAATAATGCAGGCTACTTTTGCTGAGCATAAGGCTCTGAAATTATTTGTGAACTTCAAAGGAACACAGAAGAAAAACTTTAACACCTGGAAGTTAAACAGCTCATACTAAATAACCAGTGGGTCCAAGATGAAATCAAGGAGGAAATCAAAAGGTTCCTGAAACAAATGACAATAAAGACACATACTATCAAAACTTATGGGACACAGCAAAAGCAGTACTGAGAGGAAAATTTATAGCTTTGCAAGCACACATCAGGAAGGAAGAAGGAGCTTACCTGAGTAGCTTAATGACACAGCTAATAGAACTAGAAAGTGCTCAATAAAAGGACCCAAAAATAGAGACAGAAGGAAAATCTGAGAGCAGAAATCAACGAAGTGGAAACCCAAAAAACAAACCAAAAGATTAACAAATCAGAAGTTGGTTCTTTGAAGAAAAAAAAAAAACCAAGATTGATAGACCACTGGCAAAACTAACAGAGAGAGAGAGAGAAACTTGGTAACTCGTATTAGGAATGAAAAAGGAGAGATCAGTAATGATATGGCAGAGATTCAAAGGGTAATCAGAAACTACTTTGAGAAACTCTACGCCACTAAAAATGAGAACCTGGAAGAAATGGATAAATTCTTGGACTCTTATAGTCTTCCATGGTTGAAGGAAGAGGATGTAGCATATCTAAACACCCCCATGACTATTGATGAAATTAAAACAGTAATCAAATGTCTGCCCAAAAAACAAAAACCCAGGCCCAGTTGGATTCACTAATGAATTCTTTCAAACTTTCCAAGAGGAACTACTACCAATCCTGGCAAGACTCTATCATGAAACACTTCCAAATAGCTTTTATGAAACCAATATCACTTTGATACCTAAACCAAACAGAGATGCTACGAAAAAAGGAAATTACCGACCAATATTGCTGATGAATGCAGATGCAAAGATCCTCAACAAAATCCTGGCAAATAGGATTTAATGCCCCATTAAGAAGATTATCCACTAATATCAAGTAGGTTTTATCCCAGGAATGCAAGGATGGTTTAACATACATAAATCTATCAATATCATACACAAAATCAACAACAAGAAAAATAAAAATCACATGGTCATATCAATAGATGCAGAGAAAGCATTTGATAAGGTCCAACACCCATTCTTGATCAAAACTCTCAGCAAGATGGGAATGGAAGAAACCTTTCTCAATATATTTAAGGTCATCTACCACAAGTCAGTGGCAAATATTATTCTCAATGGAGAAAAACTAAAAGCCTTCCCTCTAAATTCTGGCACAAGACAAGGCTGTCCTCTCTCACCACTCCTATTCAATATAGCACTGGAAGTACTTGATATAGTGATTAGGCAAGAAAAATATATCAAGGGAATCCAGATAGGAAAGGAAGAAGCCAAGCTCTCACTGTTTGCAGATGACATGATAGTCTACTTAGAAAACTAAAGACTCTACCAAAAAGCTTCTAGAAACAATAAACTCATATAGCAAGGTGGCAGGCTACAAAATGAACACACAAAAATCAATGGCCTTTCTATACACCAATAGTAATAAGGAAGAAATGGACATTAAGAAAACAACCCCATTCACAGTAGTGCCACACAAACTCAAATATATTGGAGTCAAGATGTGAAGGTCCTATACAAAAAACCTATAAAACCCTGCTCCAAGAAATAAGAGAGGATACACGGAAATGGAAACACATACCCTGCTCATGGATTGGCAGGATTACCATAATTAAAATGGCAATACTCCTCAAAGTATTGTACAAATTTAACGCAATCCCTCTAAAGATATCCATGACATTTTTCAAAGAAGTGGATCAAACACTTCTAAAATTTATTTGAAACAATAAACACCCTTGAATAACTAAGACTATCCTTGGGAAAAGAAATACACTGAACTTCTTTACTACATTAATTCTGTTATATAAAAAAATTATCCACCAACCAATTAGAGATTTTTGTTTTTACTTTATATTCAAATACCAAGGATTGAGTCATATCCTATTAATCTCATGATAAAATGTCAAGGCATTTGTAAAGTATTCACTCTATGCTTGTACCTCATAATTTTTTCTCTGAAATCTCCATCAACATAGGAGAGAATAACCAAGAGACACCATGTAAACTAAAACTTAGCTTTGTTTGAATTTTATTTAGTTACTTATTTTGGTTATTGGTTATTTATTTTGTTTATTGGGTTACACCCAGAAGTGTTCAGGGGATTACTCCTGGCTCTGCATTCAGAAATTTCTCGTGGGAGGTTAAGGGGATTATATTGAATACCGGGGATCAAACCCCAGTTCTTTCAGAGTTGGCTGCATGCAAGGCAAACTCCCTACTGCTGTGTTATCACTCCAGCCCCTGGATTTTATTTTTATCAGAAATAAATACTAATAAGTTTACAAGTTAATATGTAGATTTATTTTGGGGGGGCCATTCCCAGAGGCCCTCCCAGCTTGTACTGGTCTCTGCACTTATTGAATTATCTTAGCAGTGCCCAGAAGACATATGGGATTGTAGAGATTCTCCCTGGGAAGATTCACAGAAGGCAACTGTCCTATGCATTCTCTACAATTTCTCCTGCTTCAATAAGTAAATTTTTATTTAGTTTCCATAATTAGCTTTTATAATTAAGATAATAACATCAATTACACAAAAACATGTATTGTATATATATATTTAAATAGTATTATAATAGTAAGAGAAAGTGGTTGTATGCCATGTGGAAATAAATTGAATGGAAGATTGGCACACTTAGAAGTAAATGCTCTATATTAAATATCAATTAATTTTATCTATAGATAAAATCCACTAATGATATTAATGATGAAAAACATGAAATTACATTACTAAATCAGTGGTGAAATATAAACTATTTTTATTTCATCTATTGTTTTCTGTTTTGGGGCCCACACCTGGCAGTGCTCAGGGCTCAGGAGCAGCTCTGTGTTCAGGGATTACTCCTGTGGGGGTTCAGGAGATCAATCTGGAAAGTATCTTAACTCGTGTACTATCATCTTAGCCCTAGTAGCTCTATTATTTATAAAAAGAATGGATACACTACCCTAAGAGATGGCAATATAATGGATATCCCTAGAGAAATTAACAGAGTGGGCATTTTCTATATTCAACCAAATAAAAAAATAGAGCAATGATTAATAATAACTAGGTCAGAAGCATCTCTGGAGCCCTCTGCCTGTGAGAGACAGGGTTCCATAGTGAACACTAATTCAGTGCTGTGTTTCACCTCTAGCTTAAGAAGCAAAAATTATTCATGCTTATGAAATCACTTATCCTTTGAAATTTTTAAAACTTGACATTTTCAACCAAATCAATCACTTTGAGTCCTCCCAGTTCTCTAAGAGAGATTCTGAATATACACAACATTTGAAAAGCTTGCTTTGACTAAAACAGTAATTTTCTGCTCAGAGTCAGACAACGATAAACCTAAGAGTTCTCATACTGACAAAATATAGTATTCTCAGCAGTATTATTCAGCTAAATACAAGGTTTACTTTAGAAATTTAATACTAACTCATAAAATTTAGCTTTTAACTTACCAAATTAAAGAGCTTTTACTTGTTAAAAGCTTTAAAATTTAAAATGAGATTCCAGGTTCACCTTTTCCTCTCTAAAAACAGTGTGGCTATTATTCATAAAGAGTTCAACATTCATATTACTATAAATGTATTAGTATTTATTTTTAATGTTAATTTAAAGATTTTTATAACATACCTATTCTATTGAAGCCCACGAACTATTGAAGAATAAAGAACAATGCTATTTCTTCCCATTCTTGGAGTAAACATAACCTGTCCTCTTTCATCACATTTCAAATGTACTAAAATGACTCTAGTTAGTCATGACTAATAAAAGAATGGCATAAACTACATGCTTTTCAATTATTTAAGACTTTATTTGGATTTATAATTGGCATTAAATTTTTATTTAAATTATGTAATAATAAAAATACAAATACAGTTTAGAACAGCGGAAGTTAAGAAGGGTACTTGTACCTATCTGTTAAAAATGGGCCCCCAACTAATCTGAGAATATATTATTTGTTATATATAGAATATAAAATTGACCAAGAGGCACAGAAAACTATTGAATCAAAACTGAATTCAGCTTTAAGAAAAAAATGTAATCGTGGGGCCGGCATGGTGGCACTAGAGATAAGGTGCCTGCCTTGCCTGTGCCAGCCTAGGACGGGCCTAGGTTTGATCCCCCAGGGTCTCATATGGTTCCCCAAGCCAGGTGTGATTTCTGAGCTCATATCCAGGAGTAACCCCTGAACATCACTGGGTGTGCCCCCCCCAAAAAAAAGAAAAGAAAAGAAAAGAAAAAAACAATCAATTGTATTGTTTTCCATGTAAATGATCAAAGTAAATAGTCAAAAAAATTTTTAATAAAACATATATAGTTTTTGAAAAAGTTCCTGCACTAGTAAACTAAAATCATATTTAGAAGAGTGAAGACTGCAATACTCATGTTCAGGGGCCCAGTCCACTCATACAATATTGTGCTGAGTTTAACTTTTATGATGTTTAGTGCTTTAATGACAGTCTCTACAGACATCCTGATGACTTGGGGAGAGACTAGGTTAAAATTAGTAATATGAACTAGCACCTCAATCCCTAACTTTAATTTACACAAAGAACATGTTTTAGTGCATACATTACAAATATATAAGAAGTTACATATAGTGGTATGTAATATTTAATAAATGGAAGAATTATTATAATTAATTGAATAATGTATATCACCCTTAAAAATGAGAAATTTGGGTCAGAATGCAATAGAGTAGAAAAGTCATTTGGGTGATAATTCTCCTCAAGTGACTGGTGGATGTTTCAGTATGAGTGCTGTACTAGCCACAGATCTAACCTGACCAGTGCCATTTACACATCACTGTCAAGATTCCCTTTTTCCCCTAACTACCCTTCCACATTTGATAAACTTAGTCTGTTGGTAAAGTATTATTCTCCCTACTCCAGTTGACCATTGTCCTTTCCCATGTTTTATTTCTTGATATACAATGTTTTAGTGAAATTAAGTACTATTTATTATATTTATCATGCATTTTACTTAGCTCCATTCAAGTTTAGCAAAAATTAAATTTCATCTTTTCTTATAGATGAGTAGTATTCTACTGTACATGAATACCACAATTTATTTATCAACAAATTGGACATTTTGGACATTGGGTTATTTCCAAATTTTGCCTATAGTTTGTAGCAATGAACATGTGTCTGTGTCTTTTCAAATAAGTGATTTTTCCTGTACTTAGAATAGGTACCCACATGTAGAATTTTTGGATCACATGGTAACTTTATTTCGTATTTTTAGGGGTCAAAGTTTCTGTATTGTTCTCCATATAAGATGAATCTAATTAGATATAAACCAACAATGAATGAAGGTACCTTTTTCCCTCACATCTTCACTGACACTGGTTGTTTCTGGCTTTTTGTTGTTGTTTTGGGCCACACCCGGTGACACTCAGGGGTCACTCCTGGCTATTCGATCAGAAATCGTTCCTGCCTTGGGGGACAATAGAGGAAACTGGGGGATTGAACCACATTCCGTCCTAGGTTAGTGCATACGAGGCAAATGCCCTACCACTTGCGCCACCTTTCTAGCCCTGTTTCTGGCTTTTTGATAAAAGCCATTTCACTTATATGAGGTCTCACCATGTTTTGAAATTGAATTACCCTAGTAATTGGTCATGGTTAATAATATAATAATTGTGATTTATTATAAGTAAAATTATGTTCTAAGCACATGTTATATAATTAAAAATAAGGAAAATGTATCTGCTATGGCATAAGGTCACACAAGATTAAATACCAGGTTTTCTGAATCCTGCCCAGAGTTATTGCTGAGTACAAAGCTATAAGTGAGCTCTGATCACAACCAAGTTTTCCCCCAAAAAAAACAAACAAATAAATTTAAAACTAATATAATAGAAATGAACTTAATTTTGCACAGGTTTTTCAGGATTACTTTTTCATTTAAAGTCTATAAGTTAATAGGAAAAAATCCGAATAACTTTTGAGTACAATTGGATACAGATTAAAAACATTAAGATAGAAAGTTTTTGTTTTTCATAACTTAACAACCAGTTTGTTATAAAAATTTTAGGGTATTTAGGTTAAAAATCAGTATGTTTGGCTAACATTTAAAATATTATCAACTGAAATAAATTTTTTTAAAACGATGATATGAAAACATTGAGAAATAGGAGTAAAAGCAAGAGAAAATGGTATTATGGAAACCAAAGAAGAGAGGGTTAAGAGGTATCCATTTTTTAATAAATGCTATGTTTTTTCAAATTTTTGAAAATACAGGATGAAATGAGTTGACTTTATTCTGTGTTTCATTTTCTTGCTGAGTGGTCAAAATACAAAATAAAGACATTACTAGTTTAAAAACTTTGTTTCTAATCTGTACTAAAAACAACAAAGAAGGGGTAATGAATACAGTTTCATGCAGAATTATTGTGCTCTTCAAAGGCAAGAAGATGCTAAGATGAAAAGAAACAAATGAGAAGAAGCCATGCATAGGCCTTGTGGGTAAGAAGAAATTTTTAGGCATAGACAAATACAAGACAAATACAAGTATGAGGACTTTCATAACATATAATAAAGATATTGAATATAAAAAATCACTAAAAAGAGGATTTGGTAAAACCACTGAATTGCTGATTTTCTTATTGAAGTAGTAATTTGATAAAGATGAAATTTCATGAAAGTTATGTATAAAAGGAGGAACTAAAAGTGATTAATAAAAGGGTCCCGAGATAGTATACCAGAGAGGGCACCTGTCTTGCACGTGGCAGACCTGGGTTCAACCTCCAGTATCTCATATAGTTCTCCCATATGGTCAGAATAATTGCTGTGTTCAGAGCCAGGAATAGCCCCTTAGCACTGTTGGGTGTTGTCCCACCTTTGCTCTCCCCCCAAAGTCCTCAAATTATCAATAAAAGGAGGAACTAAAGTGATCAATAGTAGACAGCATAGTAATCATTAGGTGGCATTCAATAATCAGGAGCAACTGTTATCTATGGATGGAAAACTGAAAGAGTGAAGTTAATGTGTCAATCTATTAAAAAGAAAATCAAGAACATTATGGGGATAATATATAAAAGGCATAAATAAACCCACAAAATTAGAGGCCAGAGTAATAGCACAGATGTATGGCATTTGCTTTGCACTCTGCTGACCTGGGACAGACCTGGGTTTGATCACTGGCATCTCATATGGTCCCCTAAGCCTGCCAGAAGTGATTTTTGAGTGCAAAGCCAGGTGTAACCCCTGGGCACCATTAGTGTGGCCCCAAAACAAAAACAAACAAAACATCACAAAATTAAAGGTTTCTCTGTTATCCAAATAAGAATGTTTCTATAAAAATTTGCATAATGAAAAACATCAATATATAATAATTGCCACTAATTTATAAGACTAAGTAATTGAGAATCCCCAGACCTGCAAATTAATTACTATTTAAAAATTCAAAAAGTGCTTATTAAAAAGAAAGTACATCTTTTGTTAACTGCAGTATTATTTACAATATCCAAGATATGTAAACAATGTAAGTGTTTCATCAGTGAATGACTGGATAAAAATTCATTTAAATATCTATAAGCACATATGTATATATACACATACAATTGACTAATGCACTAACCTGTGTTGTTTTTGTTTTTTGGTGGCATGCCAATTCCTACACAGACTTAACTACTGAGTCTTCACACAGGGATCTTTTCTGCATGGCTGGAGGGATCATAGGAGTTATCAGGGGATAAATCACCATTTCTGAATGCATCAGCTACATCAGCCCTAGATAAGGCAAGTACCTTAACTGCTGTACCATCTCTTCTGCACATTAAAAATATTTTACTCAAATGATTAATATAATGGACTGAAGGAGTTATAAATTCGTTCAAAAGAATTCTTCTTGGAGGTTATGAGAGCAGGAAAGTCTTTTTTCTGTATCTAAAAACCAATTAGTATACTGAAATACCTCATAAACCTAAAAATCAAATTTCCACAGGTTACTATAGTTCTAAAAAAACTAAATATATTGAACCATAAATGTTAAGAACCTATATTATTTTGTGGAAATAAAATTAGCATGATTTTAATCTATATATTGAAATTATGACATGTTATGAAAGTTAAAATATAAATTGGATCTACTAAAATCTGTATTAGCTCTTAAGTTTTAAGTGGTATGTTGTAAGTTATATAAAATGAAATGCTGACCAGGAATTTTGGGATGAAGTTTCATTATGTTGCTACAGATTATTTTGAAATAACTTTAGTGAAAACTAGAATCTTAGTTAAAATTTTTTTTTCATAACAATATGAGTGAATGAGGGAAGAAGAACTCTGTTTAGAGTACAGGCAGGGGTGGGGTGGATAGGAGGGAGATTTGGGACACTGGTGATAGGAATGTTGAACTGGTGAAGGGGGGTATTCTTTACATGACTAAAACCCAACTACAATCATATTTGTAATCAAGGTGTTTAAATAAAGATATTAATTAAAATAATGTTTTATCAATAGAAATTGTCTTATTATCACTGTACTCTTACCACTTACTCAAATTCTTTTCCTTTTATAAAATATATGGGGCTGAGCAATAGCACAGTGGTAGGATGTTTGCCGTGCACACTAACAACCAGGGACAGACATAGGTTTGATCCCTGGTAACCCATGTGGTTCCCCAATCCTGCCAAGAGTGATTTCTGAACACAGAGCCAGGAGTAACCTCTGAGCAGCAACAGGTGTGGCCCTGTTGTGTATATTGTGTATATATACATACACAATATATATATATATTTATATATATATAACTTTTTTGTTTATAACTGCTTCTGTATAAATGTATATGCTGAATAAAAGGACTTAAATATAAATAATAAAATGGAATCACCATTTCTGAATCTAGTCAGCTACATAGTGCCCCTCTGTTCTTGAAAGAGATGTAAACCAAATCATGAACAATTACAAGTGCACCAGACATGCAGCTGAAAGCTGGCTATCTTAGGATGAGTGGTGAGCCAAGTCCTTCCCTACCTAAGCAACTTCGGCCCCATCACACACTTTACCACTTTGCCAATGGCCCATCTTTTACCACTCCTTTAAGGCTCTCTTAAGAGACACCAACTTGACCCAATTTGGGCTACTAGCATCAATATATTTTTGGAATGAGTGAAGTCATTCTTGTCAGAAGGACTGAGAGCTGACAACACACTGTCAAAATAGTACTTGGAAGTCCTGGACTGTAAAGCCAAACTCCATTTTTTTTAATGTTTGCATCCCAAAGGGAACACACTAATTTCGACACAAACTTGTATCTGAAAGCATCTTAAGTTCAAAAACAAATAAAGTAACAGAATTGTCAACTAGTAACAAGAACTTACTAAACCTTCTGACAACGTCTTAAACATCTCATTGAAAATACAATAATTTTCACTAATGTGCTTGTCTCTATATTGTATTTTTCCTCTTCCTTCTTTTATTTTATATTTTCTCTTTCTTTTTTTTTTTGTTTTTGGTTTTTGGGCCACACCCGTTTGACGCTCAGGGGTTACTCCTGGCTATGCACTCATAAATCGCTCCTGGCTTGGGGGGACCATATGGGATGCCAGGGGATCGAACTGCGGTCCGTCCTACGCTAGCGCTTGCAAGGCAGACACCTTACCTCTACCGCCACCTTCCCAGCCCCTCTCTTTCTTAATAGATTCATCCCCACTTCTCTGGAAACAGATGTATTATGGTCAACTATATCAACTATCTGATGTATATTATTTAAATAAATTAAATTAAACTAAATATTGTGAACAATAATTCTATGGCCATTATCCTAAAATATTTGTTGTGTATTTGTTTTATTTACTCAATAAGAAATTTCATAAAATTGAAAATAAAAACCAATAATTTATGCTCATTTCAAAATATTTTGCTCAAAATACTTTGAATTTATTATTTAAAAAATAATTTATTATTCAATTATAAATTCATTTTACAAAAAAAAAGTCAACAGCTAATTTTGTTTGTGTCTAAGTAGCCTGTACAAATGTGGCTTATACTAGTTCTTTCTTAAGAGAAGCATTTTCTGTACTACTATTATTATTTCATTTATAAAGATTAAGACACTGAAGTTTTGAGAAATGAACTAACCTGAGTTTTGCTGCTTTTAGGAAAATAATAATAAGCAATTGAGGCAGTGGTAAATAATTATATAATGATATAATCTATGCAGAGTTAATAAATTGCCACAATGTTTATTATAAAAGTTTTTATTTCTCATATATAAAATAATGATTATAATAAAGAAAACTCCAAAACACATTCAATGTATCAGAATAAAAATGAGTATATATTTTAGATATAAAAACATAATACAGAGTAGAAGGTTGTGCATGCAGTTATCTTAGGTTCATTCAATATGATTCAATGCCACATGGTCTTCCTAACTCCCAAAAGGACTAAATCCTGAGCAAAGAACCTGGAGAAATTCTTAAAAACAGTAAGTATAGTCTACCACCCAAATTCATAAAATAACAAAGATAAAAACATTAAGAAGATTGGCATCTGATTTTGGGTGTGATGATGTAATGTTTAGGGAACCATAGTAATATTAAAAATTATGTATCTCGGGGCTGGAGAGATGCATGGAGGAAAGGCATTTGCCTTACATGCAGAAGGATGGTGGTTTGAAGCCCCACAACCCCTATGTTCCCTGAGCCTGCCAGGAACTATTTTTGAGCATAGAGCCAGGAGTAACCCCAGAGCACTGCTGGGTGTGACCCCCCCAAAAAAATTATCTCAATAAATTAAAAAACTAAAGGGCAAAAATTCAATATAAAAATAAATTAAAAATTGACAAACAAAATGAGATAAATCTATCTTAAATATAATTTAAATACCTAAAATTGTGTCCTTTGCTTTTCTGGATCACAAGAGTTTTAAAAATGAGAAGAAAAAGTATGGTTTTACAGAAACTAAGTGAAGCAATATTTTCTTTATAGAAAATTGACCATTAACAGGTTCATATAATATGGTGATATTATAGGTAATATAACAGGTTCATATAATATGTTGATATTATAGGTAATTTTTACCTTTTAAAAAGAGTATAAATCAGTTTATTCCAAAAGCTAACTTCACTCATGCTAAATTATTTATGTTTTCATTTTAATATGTATTTTGCGTCTGACAGTACAACTCTCCTTAGGACCCTTTTGCTGACCCACCTGTCATTGTGATGGGGTAAACAATGTCACCTTTCTAGTGCACAATGAATTACAAAGAAGTTGCAAAGTACACCATCCATCATGCTGGCACTAAGTAGGTTTTCGAAGTAGATCTCAGATATCACAAATGCTGTTTAGACTGTTACCAGAGTGCAAAAATTGGAAGCTTATACAAAATGGTCAAATGATGAATGGACATGACAGCTATTCAAAGGAAAGGGGCACTCCTCTTCTACAAATAACCTTGTCAAAAGCAAAAGTAGTAGGAAGCTTTGCTGGCAGTCAGACTAGAATAATTTAAGAACTTGTTAATGGTTCTTCTGATAAAAATTTATGCAAACACAATGTACTCAAAAAAAAACCAAAACAAAAGAAAACGAAAAAAGGTTAGCCTAAATCATTATCAACAGCCTCTCAAATTTGATTTGCTTTAGAGAATAGTCTGAAGAGAGAAACATCATTATTGTCCTACTAAATGACATATATGAGTTTCAATAATATAGCACAATAATATGTATAGAAAATAATGTCAACTATTCCAGACTTATATATTAGTCACTTAGAAGTTGCTTTGATTTTAAAAACCATAAAAATAGTAATTTATTATTAGACTTAAAATTTAAGTTGATTTTATGCCACATTTTATTCCTCAATGGCAGATATGCCTTTATTTCTAATATTTAGGATATTAAGGATTTGAATTACTGGAATAATTAAAAATAGTGCTTTAATATAATTTACAAGATTTTATTTCTCAAATTATGTTCTTTAAATATATAGAATATGTTTTATCACTATTCCATTTTAGTTCTCTTCACACTATTTATTCTTTTGGAAATGGGTAGATATTATGATAAGCATACCACTTGATAAAGCAACATGGATTTCCATGATACCGAGATTACTAAAAAAGACACCAAAAGGAGTGGAAAAACCAAAAGGAGTTGAAAAGAATACGCAACAGGGATTCCAAAAAATCATTAAAACTTTTTATATTTTTAATGTGCTCTAATTTTGATCTATCTTGGTTTAGGGGAGGAAGTGCCCAGATTGTAGGTGTATCAAGCGGATTAAGGAGTAGGCTGTGAAAATGTGGGGTTTGCTCAAGGTGGAGTGTCTGGAGGAGGGAGATACGTACAATAGGTTAATGCCTTGCACACAGCCAAACCAGGTTCAATTTCCAGCATCTATGTATACCCTCCTGAGTGATTCCTGAGCATAGAGCCAGGAATAACTGTTGAGGAAGGCCAGGTATGTCCCCAAAATTTAAAAATACAATAAAAATAATAAAATCGAGGGTGCGACACTCTGTGTTCAACCCTTTGGGTTACTTGAGGATCTTATTTAGATACCAAAGTTCCTGAATTAAATTAATTAAATTAATTAGTGTTAGCTGACTGCCTCTATTTTTTTAAATCAAAACATAGGTGTTTATATAATTGCTGAAAAAAATCTATATTTATAAAATAAAAATTTTAATTCTGGGGCCGGAGAGATAGCATGGAGGTAAGGTGTTTGCCTTTCATGCAGAAGGTCCGTGGTTCAAATCCCGGCGTCCCATATGGTCCCCCGTGCCTGCCAGGAGCGATTTCTGAGCATAGAGCCAGGAGTAACCCCTGAGCACTGCCGGGTGTGACCCAAAAAAAAAAAAAAATTTTAATTCTATAAAGAAATAAGACATTTAACACTACTTTTACTTTTCAATAATAAGTTTTTTTCAAGATACTAATTGTCTTATAGAGTTCTTCTGCTCAAAGACATATAAAAATTCAATGTTGAACATATAAGCCTCTGGTAAACTGTTTTTGCTTTACTCTACACCCCAAATGCAAGTTTACATATTTCATTATTTTTAATATTTTAATATTAATTTAAACATGTAAAAATTTAAATACCTCAAATATGAATCAAGAATTAAATTAGTAAACTAGTGGTTGCTAAACTATTAGTAAATAATAATTAAAAATAATATTATAGCATTTAAATTAAGTAAATCTAAAGTTTTATAAAAGATAAAATATACTTATTACAATAATAAACTTGAGGAAGAACACTCACTTAAATAAAAGTAATCAATGATCAATTCTATAAATTCTCTAACATGTATATTGTCCTTATCTTAGAATACTGTAATTCTCAAGATAACCATATGAAGTTGGAATTATCAGAATTCTCCCTGAAATGTTAAAAAATTCAATTGAAAAAGATTTTTTAAAAAGCAGATAATTGCAAGGCAGATATTTGAAGCTAGGCCATTTGGCTTTAGAAATTTTGCCTTTAATCTATATTCCCTGCACTCTAACAAAAGAAAAATTACTAAAATTTCTTAGCCCAGAAAAAGCACAGAAATAATCTACACCTATTCCCCAGCTCATGCTTTTTTCTTCATGAAAACAGAACTCTATATTTCATAGCTTTAATGTGTGAATAATCGCATCATTTTCCACTTCATCTTTTGTGTGCATACACAATCTTAAAACATAACAGCCTCTATTTCTATTCTCTCTGTCCACATCAATCTATTAAAATATGCCTCTTGAAAACCAAGGAGTGAAATGAACTTGCACTACATAGAGGAAGCAAATAGAAAATGACTCAGTCACACATTCAACACTTTTGAATTAAATTCTTCTAACATGTTTTCATTTTAAAAATATGACATGGAAAAGGTCAGGCAATTCAAATCTTCTTTCCCCTTTTCTAACACTCCCACACTGAGGACATTTAATGGTTACTTTGTGTGTTGCATCTTGCCAGTTAGTTCAATTTAGATGAAAGCTGTTGTTTTCTAATTCCATTTCACTGTAAATGACAGAGACAAATGGTCAGATTACCTCGAGAGTTCCTTTGGCAGAATAGGCCGCATATGAGTAGAACAGATCTTGGCTGCTATGTTTTCTGGCTTCTTCATTGCAGGGCTGGCCATTAGGATGAAAGCATTGGCTGCTGCTACTCAGAGTTACGGAGCTGGGAGAAGGGCCTGGCAGATTAAGCAGTACAGAGTAATTTACAGATTTTACATCTTCTAGGCCCAAGGAAGTCCACTGAGTCTTAATCTTCTTTGAGATTTCTGTGACATCATCACTTTTATACAATTGCACCAAATTTCTGAAATGAATTTAAAAAGCAATCTTAAAAAATGAATTCTTTTTGACATAGGATTTTAATATAAGAATGATCATTAATGAAAGTGAGCTACTGAAAGATTAATGAGACAGAATCTTACCAAAGGAAACTTACAATTTGGTAGAGAGAGTGTGTTTACATTCAAGTTACACTAAGAAAAAGTTGAATGTATTAGACTCTTACCTTAAGACTTACTAGAGCAATGTAGTTCAGCAGACTAGATAGTGATTAATAACAAGTAATACTTCCATTAGTTCTGGTTCTCTAGCATCATCAATATAATGCATTTAAAACTCATATTCTACACTAGAGATCCTGCAGGTTTAGATAGTTTTGCACTGTCGTTATTATGACTCCATACAGCCATGAAATTAACTTATAGCTATTGCTATATCCTACTTAAAATTATACAAAGAAAACTCCTTACATATGTTATATGCAAAATTTATGATGCTTTGCACAATAATATGCAGCATAATCAGTGTATCTTGATGAAACCAAATACAAAATTTCAAGCCAATATAAAATTATGTGTTCTTCTGTATCCCATGTATAACCTGAATTCTGTCCAACACCCAGTGACATCATTTATTTTAATATAATATATATTAGAAGCTAGAATATTTATGAAAATTATACTAAAGCTAAAACAGAATAAGAAATGGAAACATAATTAAAATAACACAGATAAAATATCATTGTTCTTTTTACTGAAAAACATGGACTTCTCTTAGAGGCAAACTGTTTCTTCTTAAGTAGTTTTTGGCTAGACAAAATTACCTATCTCTTTAACTTAAATTATCATTACTTTTGTTCTTCTCATTTTTTATCACATATGCTTATTTTTTAGGGAATTATGTAGGCTAGATATAATAGAACATATTTCAAAAATTAATACACAGGGTGTAGAAAAACTAAAAGAAAAACATAATAGTGTAAAGAACATTATTTAATAAAGGATAGATATATCAGCATACCTTAAAAGTTCACCTGAGTTCAGCAAACTATAATCAAAGCCCCTGTACCTAATTGTGTTTAGACCAGGCCAGCCAACTCAGTCAGAGGGTGAGTTCTTTAAATTTTTTGTTTTGTTTTTGGATTTTGTGGTTTAGGTCACACCCAGCAGCACTCAGGGGTTACTTCTGGCTCTATACTCAGAAATCACTCCTGGCAGGCTCTGGGATGCTGGGATTGGAACCACTGTCCTTTCGGATGCAAATACCCTACCTCCATACTATCTCTCCTGCCCCAGAGGGTGAATTCTTGTACCCTGAACTCTAACTGGAAATGGCCAATGACAAGCACATCTCTGAACAATCTATACCATACCAGACCACTTAAACACCCAGCCTAGGACCAGTCCTATATGAATCTATGGAGATAGAACAGATTCTCCTTTTCTACTTGGCCCAGGGCAACAGGTACACCAAATAGCCAAATAAGCAATTTGAACCCCATAATCCAGTTAGAAAGGCCTTAGGGTAGGTTTATTTAGATTCTCACCCCTCAAACAAATAGAAACCTGAACAATGAATATTTAAAGGATCTCAGCCATGTGACCAGAGGACAACAAAAGAACATATTACATTAAGACAACAATTTAGGGCAATAAGATACAGAAATTATCCCAATTACACCACATTCCTATTCAGTCTGAAGAAGATGTAAAACAACATTCTTGTTGATACTTAGTGGTCCAAAAGTGACATTTGAACACAGATTCAATAAACTTGAAGAGAAGCTGATGGTAAAAACTAAGTTACATTCATATAGAAATAAAGGGAGTGAAAGAAATACCAAGTCTCAGGAATAGACTAGATGAAGTGGAAAAATAAAATCAGTGACTTTAAATATATGGTAAACAGGTTCAGCAATAAAAATATTGGCAATTAAAAATATGCAAAGGGGCCAACGAGATATAATAGTAAGATTCTTCCTTGCATGCTGCTGCCTTGGCTGTGACAAATGTTAAAATCTCAGTCACATGATACCCTGAGAGCCAAGAGGATTTTCTCATAAGCTAAAAGCCAGTAATGGCCCTGAAACAACACTGGTTTTGGCCCGCCCTTGCCTCTAATAAAAAAAGAAAATGCAAAAAAAGAGAGAGAATATGAGATACTACTACTAATAGGAGGATCATTTCAGAATATTAGGATTCCTAGGATTGGAAGAAGAGTAAGAAGAGAAAAATAACAAGTTGAATAGTATAGTTTAACATCCCCAACATAATGAAGGACATGATTCAAGAGGCTTGAGACTGCCAATTAAAAAATTCCAAACAGAGCCACACCAAGAATCATTACGATCAAAACTTCAGGAACCAAAGTAAAGGCAGACATTAAAGTAGCACAAGAAAAGCAAAATCTTACACACAAGGGCAAGAATGAAGCATCAGATTTTTCTTAAGGAAACTTTACAAGAGACAGGGGAACAATTTGTACAAATAGCTTAATGGAAAAATGAACCTCCATGAATCATATACCCTAAAATGTTGTAATTCAAAGGTGAAAGAGGGATAAATAGTGTTCTTTGAAAAATAGCTGCTGAGGGACCAGAGTGATGGAGCAGCGGTAGGGCGTTTGCCTTGCACATGACTGACGTAGGATGGATTGAAGTTAGGTTTCCCGGCATCCAATATGGTCCCCCCAAGCCAGGAGTAATTTCTGAGTTCATAGTCAGGAGTAACCCCTGAGTGTCACCAGGTGGAATCCAAACTTTATGACTTTCTTGGCATTTAAATTGGAGTTCTTAGTGGCCTTCTAACTATGTTAAATTTGTTTAGTATATTGAGTTTTAGGCTATAGATAAAGTTTTCCTTGGATTGGGAATATTCTTGAATATAATTAATAACAATTTAATTTCTTGCCCTCTTTTTAGTCTCTTTTAACAGAATCTCATATAATTAAATGCTTTTGCTCTTGATGTTATGCTATATATCTCTAGCATTTTCTTCATATATAAAAAATTAGTTTTCCTCCTTTTATATGGTTTCATCTTCCTTATCCTTGAACAAACTTGTATGGATTTTAGTTTCTGTCATTCTAATAGTGGGGCCATCTGGTGCATTTTTTTATTTTGACTCCTGTGTTCTTTAGATTAATTATTTCTTACTGACAGTTTTCTGTTCTCTAGCATAAATTCTCCCTTGTTGTTGGAATTAATTTTATTATTATTACCAATTATGTTGTTATTAATCGATTTATTTAAGCACCATTGTTACAACTTGTACATTGTTTGGTTTCACTCATAGAACATATACTACCCTTTACCAGTGTTGTTGGAATATTTTTTTACATTGTTTGAATTGAAGTTTTTATGATATTATTTAAATAGTGCTTATAAGCTTGGGATTTTCCCCATATTTTTGTCTGTTTCTCTCAGTGTTGGTAAATTTTTCCATTTATATATTTTGACTGATATATGTAAAAATTAGTCTGAAGGTCTGATTTTCTTCAGCATAGGCAGCATTTTAGGATTTATTCTTGCTAATTCCAAAAAGGAATGAAGCTCTGAGTTTGTGTTGCTCTGGACAACAAATGGGAATTTGTTAAAACAAAATTTTCATAGAAATTAGAGCACCTATGGACTGGCAGGCATTGATTACATCTCGAATTTGTATTTGGTGCCTGACTTGGCTGTGGTCACTCGAAAGAAAATTAGTTTTCTAGTCACAAGTGTTCAGCAACAACTAAAACATTAAGCGGATTTGAATAACTATCAGGGTATTAGCATTTTCCAGGTGTATTAAGTTTATTGTCAGGCTCTAACAAACCTAGCAAATGCAATGTGATCAAGTGAAATAGTATGCATTAGACTATGTGGCATTAAACTTGATCAGACCTGGGCTATAACCTTAATGTCCAAATACTAAAAAAATTATTGAACATTTGGGACATTAGCCAATGGGAAGACTTCAGAAAGCTATTTCTTCTCTGTTCATGCTGCCTGATATCAATCAACTATGTGTTGCAAGGAACTGACTTTGTTTAGCCTGAAGTAAGCATATGTCATCGGCACCCTGTTGCTCCATCTTTAACAGGAGATGGCAGGAATTTCCCTCAGGTTGTTTCTTACTCTAAGATGAAGAATTGGGGATGGATTCTTCCTGAAGGCTTGCAAGAGGTCACACTGATTCAAGTTCAGACTCCTGTTTGTTTATTTGTTTGTTTTGGGGTACATTCACCTAGACTGAGGGCATAATCTTGGTCAGCATATAGGGCCAAATGTGGTGCCAGGATGGAACTTGGGTCATGGCCTGCAAGGCCAATGTCCTACCCCATCTGTTCTCTGGCACACCTTGTCAAGTTTTTTTTTTTTTTTTATCAGAAAAGAATTTTAGGGTTATGGTGATAGTTATTGTCTTTTCCTCAAATTCTACCTTTTCCAAGGCCAAGATCTGCATTCTGCTGGACTATTGGTCTATTCTTTGGCCCAAATCTCTCTCCTATGGTGTATTATTATATAATTCAGAATAATGTTCTCATTTTATAGTAGTATTTTTCCTGAGAAAGTGAATAGATATTCAAATTACATTATGTCAGTGAGTTTTATGTAGGATTTTCTTTAATTTACATTACTTTACTTTAGATTTCATTGTGGTGATAATGCCATTTAGTACAGCCATCTCAGATGTGTAAATGAAAGATGATTATTGCATAACAAACACATATCAAAGTGAAGTGAAGAAAATAAAAGGTCAAAGAAAGATAGATAAATGTCACAAGCAACAGAGAAAAATTATATTGAATCTGTTTGAATATGACTCAGTTCCACTCAACTTAGAAAGTCAAAGGTTCTGATTTGAAAACACAATGAAACATAGTGGATGATGTATAGGAAACAAAGGAAATCATTTTGTGCTTATAAAATACACACTTGAACCTATATGATGAACATGATGAATCTACATAAAGAATACAGTTCATTATAATAACCAAAAAATTATACAAACACTCCTCTGCGCCTATCTTCCTGTGTTTCTGAATCCCTGAAGATTTCCTCAGAGGCCTAGAGAGCGCACCCCCCAAAAAATTGTATTTTGAAGCTGCCCCATAAGTATATTCTGGCTGCAGGGGTTGCTGAGGTCTCTGGCCTGTGGAGGCTCCACCCTGCTGTGCCTTTGTTCACTGTAAGGACTGTCAGCTAGAGGCAGCAGAAGAGTGTGGCCGCTTCACTTTGCTTCATGGCGGTGCACTCTTTCTAACCAATGATCCTCACCACAACATGCAGGAAAAACCAAACTACAGGCATGACAATGGGGAAACCTCACAGGCAAACACCATCCACAGAGAATAAAGATGAAAGCTCGGATGATCTAATAAATTCCAACCACCTGATTAACCTCTCAGATAAGGAGTTTAGAATAGAAATATGGAAGATGTTCGTAGAACTCAAAAAAAAAAATCAATCTGAAGAGAACACAAAGACAGAAATCAGAAAACTCCAAACTGAAATAACAGATCTGAAAAACACAGTTGCTCAAATGAAAACCTCAATGGATAGCCTCGCCAATAGGGTATCAGCAGCTGAGGAGAGAATTAGAGTACTGGAAGATGGAATGCAGAAAAACTCAACACAACAGAAGAAATTGGAAAAGAACCTTAAGACAAACGAACAGGCAATGGAAAAAGTACTCAAGGAATGCAAACAGATGAAAATAGAAGTCTTTGATAAACTCAACAGAAACAACATAAGAATCATTGGAGTCCCAGAAACCCAGGAAGGAGATCTCCAGGAAGAATCAACTGTCAAAGTCATCATCAAAGAGATATTCCCAGAGTTAAAGACTACATGCAATCAAATCCTGCATGCCCTAAGAGTACCAGCTAAAAGAGACCCAAAGAAAAACACCCCAAGACACATCCTCATTACAGTGACAAATCCCATAGATAGAGATAGAATACTGAAAGCAGCAAGATCAAAAAGGAAAATTACATTCAAAGGAGGATCCCTAAGACTTACATCAGACATGTCACAAGAAACTCTCAAGGCCAGAAGACAGTGGTGGGATATTGTGACAAGACTGAATGAAATGAATGCCTCACCAACTCAAGTTCAGGTTTGAAGGAAGGATACATAGCTTCAGAAACTTCACAGTTGATAAACCAGCCTTAAAGGAAAAACCTGACATGTCTATTCTAAGACAAGAGAGACCAACAAACACAGCAAACTTATCTACAAAGATGACATTAAATCCTGTGACAATCATCCCCCTTAATGTCAATGGACTAAATTCACCAATTAAAAGACACAGAATGGCAAAATGGGTCAAAAAGATGAATCCAACCTTCTGCTGCCTACAAGGAATACATCTGAATAGTCAGAACAAACATCGACTCAAAATCAAAGGCTGGAGGAAAATCATCCAAGCAAACAACAGCTTCAAAAAAGCTGGGGTGGCCATATTAATATCTGATGACACCAACTTTATACTCAGAAAAGTGGTAAGGGACAAAGATGGACACTATGTACTAATCAAGGGATATGTGCAACAGGAAGAAATCAGACTATTAAATATATATGCACCCAATGAGAGACTAGGAAATTATCTAATACAATTACTGACAAATCTGAAAGAAAAAAATCAATAATAACACAATAATTGTGGGGACCTCAACACGGCCCTATCAACACTTGATAGGTCAATCAGATTGAAACCCAACAAAAACATACTAGCCCTGAAAAGAGTTATAGAAAAAAAGAGGACTAGTAGATATATACAGGACATTCCATCCCAAAAAACTTGGATACACATTCTTTTCCAATGTACATGGGTCATTCTCCAGAATAGACTACATGCTGACACATAAAACATACATCCATAAAATTAAAGGATAGAAATCTTTCAGGCTACCTTTGCTGACACAATGTTCTGAAATTAGATGTGAACTACAAAGCCACACAGAAGAAACACTTTAACAATTGGAAATTCAACACCCTGCTACTGAACAACCAGTGGGTCCGAGATGAAATCAAACAGGAAATCAAAACTTTCCTGGAAACAAATGATAATGAAGGCACAAAATGCCAGAATCTATGGGACACAGCAAAAGCAGTCCTGAGAGAAAAATTTATAGCTCTACAAGCACACATCAGGAAGGATGGAGGGGAATACCTGCATAAATTAATGATGCAGCTCAAAAAATTAGAAAATGACCAACCAAATGAACCAAAAATAGGGAGACAGAAGGAAATATCAAAGCTGAAAGCAGAAATCAATGAAGTGGAAAACCAAAAAAACAATCCGAAAGATCAACAAAAGCAGGAGTTGGTTCTTTGAAAAAATAAACAAGATTGATAGACCATTGGCAAAACTCACAAAGAAAGAAAGAGAGAGAAATCTGGTTAACCATATTAGAAATGAAATTGGGGAGATCAAAACAGATATAGCAGAGATCCAAAGGGTAATCAGAGACTACTTTGAGAAACTTTATGCTACTAAACATGAGAACCTATAAGAAATGGAAAAAATTATTGGACACATAACCTTCCACATTTAAGTAAGGAGGATGTAGCAGATATAAATACCCCCATCACTAGTGAGGAAATTGAAACTGTAATCAAACATCTGCCCAAAAAGAAAAGCCCAGGCCCAGATGGATTTCCTAATGAATTTTTTCAAATGTTTCAAGAGGAGCTACTACCAATCCTAGCCAAGCTCTTCCATGAAATTAAAAAAAAAAAAAATGGAAACACTCCTAAACAGCATTTATGAAGCCAAGATCACCTTGATACTAAAACCAGACAGAGACACTGCCAAAAAAGGAAATTAAAGACCAATATCTCTGATGAATGATGATGTAAAAATCGTCAACAAAATCCTGGCAAATGCAGGTATGGGGTTGGGGAGACCCCATACCAGAACCTTTCTCCCTAGCCTGGGGAGTGCTAGGAGGCTTGGCAGGCCCCCAGCCTTCCTTGTCTTTTTCCCCTGACGCCAGGCCTTCCCTGGGTGCCAGCTCAGATGGCCAGAAGTGGATTCAGGTGGACTCTTAGTGGTCCTCAGGTTCCCCCCTTCCTCCGTACTCCAGGGGGGAGGTGCATGGGGAGGAGGGCAGGCAGACATCTGGCTTCCGGTTTCGTCTTTGATTCTGGAGACCAGCTCTTGCCAGGTATAGGGTTTGGGGAAGCCCCATATCAGAGCCTTTCTACCCAGCCTGGGGAGTGCTGGGAGGCGTGGCAGGCCCCCGCCGTCCTTGTCTTTTTCCCTGACTCCAGGCCTTCCCTGGGTGCCAGTTCAGATGGCCAGAAGTGGGTTCAGGTGGACTCTTAGTGGTCCTCATGTTCCCCCCTCCCTCCGTACTCCAGTGGGGAGGCGCATGGGGAGGAGGGCGGGCAGACATTTGGCTTCTTCTGATTTCGTCCTTGATTCTGGAGACCAGCCCTTGCCAGGTATAGGGTTTTTCTCCCCTGGACTTCAGTCTTTCCCTGGACACTGGTCTAGGTGGACACTATAGGGGTCAACAGTCTTTCCCCCTATCTCTCCCTACACTAATGGGAATGCACTCTGGGAGGAGGGCAGGCTGTTATAGCACTGGTTTATATTGGGACAGTCTTTGGAAATTTTTTCTCTTTTTTCATATTAATATTATTGTGTGCATATATTCTATATATCCATAATATCCATCTTGTATTGGGAACTTGAAACTGCCCTACAAAGCTCATTTCTAATATTTTACTGCCTCAGTCCCAACCCTTACTTCCCCCCATCCTCCCATGTAGGTGCAGCTAATGACATGAAGCTCACCACATAGAATGATAAGTGCAGTTAGAGAAATAACTACACTGAAAACTATCATAACAATGTGAATAAATGAGGGAAAAAGAAAGCCTGTCTCGAGTACAGGTGTGGGTGGGGTGGGGAATGGGTAGATCTGGGAAATTGGTGGTGTTAATCCTGCACTGGATTACAATCATGTAAAGACTGATTACATGACTGTAATCATACAAGTACAATTATATTTGTAATCTCGGTGTTTAAATAAAGATAATTTTAAAAAAAAGTTTAGATAGTTATTATGTCAGGCATTGCAGACCATCTGAACTTTGCCAGATAGTCTTTTCTTAATAACCCTTGAAAATGTATAAAGCCCATTCTTAGTTTGCAGTCTTAAAAAACAGATGCTGTATTCCACTAATTTCTGCAATGTATTTGAAGCTATCTTCCACTGTAACTGTACCAAAAATAGTCACTATTAAATGTAGGATGTATATCTTTAAAAAAATCTTGGCAAATAGGATCCAATGCATCATCAAGAAGATCATACACCACGACCAAATAGGTTTTTTCCCAGGAATGCAAGGATGGTTTAACATCCGTAAATCTATCAACATCATACACAAAATCAACAACAAGAAAAATAAAAATCACATGATCATATCAATAGACACAGAGAAAACATTTGATAATGTCCAACACCCATTCTTGATCAAAACTATCAGCAAGATGGGAATGGAAGGAGCCTTTCTCAATATAGTTGAAGCCAACTACCACAAGGCAATGGCAAATATTATCCTCAATGGAGAAAAACTAAAAACCTTTCCTCTAAAATCTGGTAAAAGACAAGGCTTTCCGCTCTCACCACTCCTCTTCAACATAGTACTGGAAGTTCTTGCTATAGCAATCAGGCAAGAAAAAGATATCAAGGGAATCCAGATAAGAAAGGAAGAAGTAAAGCTCTCATTGTTTGCAGATGACATGATACTCTACTTAGAAAACCCTAATGACTCTACCAAAAAGCTTCTAGAAAAAATAGATTCATATAGCAAGGTGGCAGGCTACAAAATCAACCTACAGAAATCAATGGCCTTTTTATACACCAATAATTATAGGGAAGAGATGGAAGTCAGGAAGGAAATACCATTCACAATAGTGCCACACAAACTCAAATATCTTGGAGTGAACTTGACCAAAGACATGAAGGACCTATACAAAGAAAACTATAAAGCCCTGCTCCAAGAAATAAGAAAGGACACACGGAAATGGAAATACATACCATGCTCATGGATTGGCAAGATTAACATCATTAAGATGGCACTACTCCCCCAAGCATTATACAGATTTAATGTGATCCCCTTAAAAATACCCATGACATTCTTCAAAGAAGTGGATCAAACACTTATGAAGTTCATCTGGAACAATAAACACCCTCGAATAGCTAAAGCACTCCTAGGGAAAAGGACAATGGGAGGCATTATTTTCCCAACTTTAAACTGTAATACAAAGCAATAGTTATCAAAACAGCATGGCATTGGAATAAAGACAGACCCTCAGATCAGTGAAATAGGCTTGAGTTTTCAGAGAACGTTCTCCAGACATACAATTACCTAATTTTTGACAAAGGAGCAAGAAATCCTAAGTGGAGCAGGGAAAATCTCTTCAACAAGTGGTGCTGGCAATACTGCTTAGTCACTTACAAAAAAGCGAACATAGACCCCCAGTTAACATCATTTACAAAGGTAAAATCCAAGTGGATTAAAGACCTTGATATCAGACCTGATACCATAAGGTATATAGAACAAGTAGTTAAAACACTCCATGACATTGAGACTAAAGGCATCTTCAAGGAGGAAACTGCACTTTCCAAACAAGTGGAAGCAGAGATCAACAGATGGGAATACATTAAATTGAGAAGTTTCTAAACTTCAAAAAAATAGTGCCCAGAATACAAGAGTCACCCACCGAGTGGGAGAATCTATTCACCCAAAACCCTCAGATAAGGGGCTAATATCCTAAATATACAGGACACTGACAGAACTTTACAAGAAAAAAATTCTAATTCCATAAAAAAAAATGGGGAGAAGAAATGAACAGACACTTTGATAAAAAAAGAAATACAAATGGCCAAAAGGCACATGAAAAAATGCTCCTCATCACTAATCATCAGGGAGATGCAAATCAAAACAATGATGAGATACCACCTCACATTGCAGAGATTGGCGCACATCACAAAGATTGAGAACAGTCAGTGCTGGTGGGGATGTGGAGAGAAAGGAACTCTTATCCATTGCTGGTGGGAATGCCGTCTAGTACTACCTGTATGGAAAGCAATATGGAGATTCCTCCAAAATTTGGAAATTGAGCTCCCATTTGACCCAGCTATTCCACTCCTAGGGATATACCCTAAAAACACAAGAATACAATACAAAAACCCCTTTCTCACACCTATATTTATTGCAGCACTATTCACAATAGCCAGGCTCTGGAAAAAACCAAGATGCCCTTCAACAGACGAATACTAAAGAAACTGTGGTCCATATACACAATGGAATATTATGCAGCCGTCAGAAGAGATGAAGTCATGAAATTTTCCTATACATGTATGTACATGGAATCTATCATGCTGAGTGAATAAGTCAGAGGGAGAGAGAGAGATGCAGAATAGTCTCACTCATCTATGGGTTTTAAGAAAAATAAAAGTCATTTTTGTAACAATCCTCAGAGACAATGAGAGGATGGCTGGAACTTCCAGCTCACTTCATGAATCTCACCACAAAGAGTGGTGAGTACAGCTATAGAGATAATTACACAGAGAATTACCATAATCATGTGAATGAATGAGGGAACTAGAAAGCCTGTCTGGAGTACAGGTGGGGTGGGGTGGGATGGAGGGAGATTTGGGACATTGGTGGTGGGAATGTTACACAGGTGAAGGGGGTGTTCTTTAATGACTTAAACCTAATCACAATCATTTATGTAATCAAGATGTTTAAATAAAGAAAAAATTAAAAAAAAGAAAATTTGTTACCTTTTTAAATGTTAGAAGTAAAAAATTATACAAACAAATAGTGTCTAAAAAAAGTCAGAGATGGGGCTGGAACTATAGCAGGTAAGGTATTGTCTTGCAAGCTGCCAACCTGGGTCCTATTCCTAGAATCCCATATGGTCCCTTGAGCCTACCAGGAGTGAATTCTGATAGTAGGGACAGAAGTAACCTCTGAGCACTACTGGGTGTGCCCTCCCAAAATATAAATACATACATAAATAAATAAATAAATAATTGAAGATATTCATACTCATTTCTGACAAATTAACTTCAAATTAAAAGCAATAAAGGAAGATAAATGCTAGATAATTATTGAAGGGTAATTATATCAAAAATTAATTTTTATATGTGTATATGTACTAAATGAAAAAGTATCACAATATATACAGCAGTTATTAACAGCTCTAAATAAAACAGATAGCACCTATATTAGTAGGAACCTTTAGCAATGACCAAGATCAGTGGGGATTTTGATTAATCAGATTAAATTGGTATAAGGAAACAATAGCACAATAGATTTTTTAACATGGGAATTTCTCTTGATACTGAGCACATGTACACGTACTCTCATCATGGTGATAGCAATAATATCTTTTTAATAGAAACTCACATAACAACCATGGAGACAGGGACTATGGTGTAGGCACTCTTAGACTGGCAGTGGTTCTGGGCTCAGAATTCTGCTAGCTCACTTCTAACATTTACTCCTGTGCCTAAAACAAGTGCACAAATGGAATTGACTTAAAGCCAACATTGGATTATTATTTATGAATCCTCTATAATTCTGAAGTCGAGTATGCTTAACAGAGATTGTAGCAGCCTGCATCTCAAGGTCATGCAACAGTAGCAGAAAGTGATTCTCCGATTCTAGGGTGTGTTCATTGATAATAATAGCTGTTAGTTGATTTAGTGTCAAAATATTCTGATGTTCTTGTGGATGAGGTCACCTATATTCTTGAATGACCCTCCCAGTAGGAAATCAGTGGAGGAATCTGTGGTTCCCATGAAGGCTTTGAGATAATTAGAGGCAAAGATAACTAGACTCCTCCATAGAACTCATTCCTGGGAACAGTTAAGGCTGATGCTGACATCCTCTAGTCTTTTTGGTTTTAGGCTTCCTTAACTATATTGACCTTCTTCAAGTCTTTCAAATACTGTTATTCTGTTTTCCATTCGCTGCAATTCTACATGCTTTGAAGGGAAGGTTTGAGTATCCTGGACCTTTTAAAGTCCATTTTAGCTCTGATCATCTAAATATTTTTTGTTTGCTTTGTTTGACTGCATGTAAGGTGGAAGAGGGGCTTGAAATGAAAGATAACACAACCTACTCTATTTTCTTACTCTCTACACATTTTTGATTGCCTTATCTGATCTTCACCTTTATATTTAGTTGTTCTTTGAATCTATGGTATTGATTCTGCACTTTTATGCACAATAATCGCTTACTAAATTGAAATATAAATAACTGTTTAATTTGGGTATTATTTAGGAAGAACAATAAAGAATACATTTTCGAAATAAATATAAAACAAAATTATAGAATGCACATTTTTATTAGTGTAAGTTTATCTACATCTGGCAAATAGCAAAGGAGAAGGAGATATCTGAATACTCTCCAGGGGGATTGTTCATTCTTCTACTCAGTAAAGTGATAAGCCTAATCCCTCGAGACAATGGGCAAGATATTTAATTTATTGAAGATGAAGCCTAAAATCTTTCCAAAGTTAATAAATACTAACTAACTTAATAATATGAAATAAAAGGATATTTCATTCTCCACTTTGTTTTCAATTTAGAGGTATGTATTTTTCATGAAAAATTTATTTTTAATATTACAAAAAGATGAACATATGATGTATGTAAAGCATGAAGAATAAAGAAAGCCTTACAGCTTAGGAAGTATTGTGATTCAATTTCCCTGGGTACTACTCTTCAGTATTTATTCTGCAATTTTCTCTGTCACACAAGGTATCAACACTTTGATTTGCGAGTTCCATTATTCACTTTATAGATTTAATATGCATATGTTCTTTATTATTCTTCCCTAGGTTTATAAATTTTACCTTTATTTAATTAGTATATTTTGTATTATTTCTACCATTTTCATTGAAAAACATGATATATAACATCAAAAGTGTAAGGTGTACAATATATTAACAAGATATATTTACATATTGAAATATTTAGATCATAGCATCAGCCAGCAATGCATAATATTATGATTGTAACAAAAATAAGATTAACTCTCAATAAACTGAGTAATGATTATAGTTACTATACAAAATAATTTGTGATTTTCTTTCATCATTATTTCAGATTTATTTGCTATTTTCTAAAATAATATTTAAGTATTAAAGTTTTGCTAAAATGACAATGTTAAGCACTTCAAATATCATGATAGACATGTACAAGAATTTTTGTGGCAAAAAATCCCTTCCTCACACCTATATTCATTGCAGCACTATTTACAATAGCCATACTCTGGAAACAACCAAGATGCCCTTCAACAGGTATAAATGACTAAAGAAACTGTGGAATATATACACAATGGAATATTATGCAGCCATCAGAAGAGATAAAGTCATGAAATTTTTCTACATATGGATGTACATGTAATCTATTATGCTGAGTGAAATAAGTCAGGGGGAGAGCGATAGACACAGAATAGTCTCACTCATCTATGGGTTTTAAGAAAAATAAAAGATACTTTTGCAATAATTCTCAGAGACAAAAGAGAGGAGGGCTGGAAGGTCCAGCTCATGACATGAAGCTCACCACAAAGAGTGATGAGTGCAGTTAGAGAAATAACTACACTGAGAACTATCATTACAAAGTGAATAAATGAGGGAAGTAGAAAACCTGTCTAGAGTACAGGTGGGGCTAGGTGGGGAAGAGAAAGATTTGGGACATTGGTGATGGGCATATTGCCCTGGTGAAAGGGGGTGTTATTTACATGACTAAAACCCAATTACTATCATATTTGTAATCAAGGTGTTTAACTAAAGATATTAAAAATATTTCTGTGCCCAAAAAGTTACTGATCCATAAATTTGTTCCTTTATAACATTAATAAGAAATAAAAGTATGTCTTTATAATAAATTTATTATGTTCTTGTTATTTCTTCATGATATATAATATATTCCTTACCAACTTTTGGTTATTTTTTGACCAGTATGCAGTGTTTCAATTTTTATATAATTATTTTTTGGATCAGTGATATTCTGTGAATAAATTAATATAATTCATTGTGGCTTTAACTCATAATATAGTTTTTAAGTGTATTATTTAAAATTCCATTTTAAATTCTTATACAATTACTGTGTTTTGTTATTATTTAATGATATGTTCTATATTTTATATGCTTTAGTATTTTACATATACTTACTTAGAGAAAATTAAATAAATATTAAGATGATATAGTACAGTGCTTGATTTTTTAGTGATAAATGAAACAATTGTTAAATTAACTCTATTGAGTATTTTTCAGATATGCAATATATAAACATCTCTTTAACACTCTCATGATTTGTTTAAGTTTTTAAGTTTCTGTGCAGTATACATTTTGGTATCATTTCTGTCTGATATTGGAGTTATAAAAATCTCATAAAACAAGACTAAGAAGACTCTCTTGGACAACATATATATGTTTTCAATTTTTAATATAAAACTTATTCTTCAGCTAAACATGTTTTGTTTAATGGTCTTGTTATGAGAGACATATGAATTGTTTAGTTGTGATTCAATCATATCTTTAATGGAATACAGATTTTATTATTTCTACTTTGAATCATATCATTTTAATTGCTCCCTACATTGCATGTAATTAATCCTAAAGTTTGAGGTTTCTTTTTTTTTTTTTTTTTTTTGGTTTTTGGGCCACACCCGGTAACGCTCAGGGGTTACTCCTGGCTATGTGCTCAGAAGTTGCTCCTGGCTTGGGGGACCATATGGGACACCGGGGGATTGAACCGCGGTCCGTCCAAGGCTAGCGCAGGCAAGGCAGGCACCTTACCTTTAGTGCCACCGCCTGGCCCCAGTTTGAGGTTTCTAATTTTATCATGTTCCACTATTTTCTTTCCCAAATTTTGGAAAGTTCCAATGGAATTTTCTCAAAATCCTGTAGTGTTTTACTGAAGGTTTATAACAGAACATACAACTCGGTGTTTTGTTGAATATTTTAAAACTTCTAAAAAATTATCCAAAATTTCAAAAAAATATTCAAAAGAAATCCAAAAACAATTTTAAAAAACTCTGTAAATTGAGTACCTAAAATGTGGAAGAAATTATTTCTTTAACAAGAATTATCATTTCACATTGTACAAAGAAAAAAATATCTTTGAAAACACAATAAAAATGTTGTGATCTAAATTCTAACTACATAAATGTTGACATATTAAAATTGAGATAATTATGTATTTTATTTCGACTTTATGTGTACTATTTAATTGAAACTTTAAGTATTGTTGTTATTATGGTTAAAAGAAATCTGTAAAAAATTTAAAGAAATCTGGAATAGTATTATATTGTTATTTAAAAATTATACCTAGGCTGGAGTAACAGTACTAGAGTAACAGTACAGTACAGTAAGATAACTGCCTTTCATGTGGTTAATTAGGATTTGATCCCTAGAACCCCAAATGTCTCCCCCAAGAACTACCAGAAGTTATCTGAGGTCAGAGCCAGGAGTAAGACCTAAACACCCACCCCCATAAATAAAATTTTATTATATAATGTTGTTTATGCACACTGTTAAACAGCACTTTTAAAAATATTTTAGACTATTTTGATAAATACATATGTACTTAGTCTAAATAATAAATTAATAAATTTCTAAAAATCCCAGTTATCCTCATATAATTTTGGGGGGTTTGGGCCACACCCAGTGATGCTCAGGGGTTACTCTTGACTATATGTTCAGAAATAGTTCCTGGCTTAAAGGACTATAAAGGACATTGGAAGATTCAATTGTGGTCCATCCTAGGTCAGACACTTGCAAGACAAATACGCTCTGGCCCACTCATCTTATTTTCTAACCTATTTTTAAATCACCATTGTTTTTATTTACCTTATAACCACCATAAAAGTGTTTATGATTCTATACGTTTTCTGAAGGCATGCAAACTTTAAATAAAAATTATATTCAAACAGGGTGACTATTGAGATTTGAATATTATTAATAGAAATTATTTGGTTAAATGTCTTTGGTCACTAATCATTTCTGAATCTTTTCTATACAAATAAGTAGATTTTATAATAAATTGAATGTCTTTCTGAAATACCTTAACAGAAAATAAATAAGAAATTTGTGGTGAATAATTCTGTTATAATTAGACAGTACTTAATATTATGAAGCAATAAATTTCAACCTAAAAAGCCTCAGAGTAAAATATGTGTGATTCAAAAAAAAAAAAAAAAAGCAAGACAAATCTTTGACAGAAAGTCTCATTCTGCCTGTAATTTTAAAGTAAGAGTTTCTACGGACTAGTATTGTTAATTTTGGCAGAAATATAACTAACTGTCATGCCTGAAACTTGAACTTGGAAGTCAGTTTGGCATTAGTGTACAGTTGGCCGGTGGAAACTGAAAAGGGGGGATTTTGGATTTAGCATACAAATATGTGTTTATATCAATGTTCAACACCTGCTACTGGATGAGCTAAAGAGCAACACTGATGGTAGAATTGAATCAAGTGATGCATGTAGGATTTTTAGTACCACTATAAGTGCCAAGGTTACATTGCAAATGAATGGACAAAGAAAATATTTAAATAATCTTACTAGCATAGAAAAAACTCAGGATTTTTACTAAAGTACACTGAAATTTTCTTTTATACATAATAACATGTAAATATTTCAAATTTACCAGTTGATATTTACTGCCAATAATTTTAAGGTTTTATTGAATTTAGTAATGTAGTAAATCACTTCGATTTATGTACTATGATCTGGTAATGAATGTAAAGATGCTCTACAATATACAGACTATTTTTGTATATGGATCATCTCCACAGAGCTATGCCTGGTAATGTCTGGTGACCCATGAATATGGGTACTAAAAATGTGTCTTATACTTGCCAAATACATTTCCTACTCCTCAGGTTTATGTCAGATTATGTGTTCTCCTCTATTTTTTCTTTAAAAATATCAAAACTAAATGCATGGCAAAACAATAATACAAAAAAGCAAAAAAAAATTCCAGTGTTATCAGAGAAAGTCAGCATTCCCTCAACTTCTCTCTGGCTAATTTCTTGCTAATTCTATGATAAATAAAAACAATCTCACGTGGCAGACCCAAGTTTGGTCCCCAGGTAACCATTTGGTCCTCTGAGTCCACTGGGACTGATTTCTGAGCATAGAGATAGGAATAAAAAACTTGAGCATTGTCAGGTCTGAACATGTCCCCCCCACAAAAAAATTGCCTCATCTTTTCACCATTCCAAAATTGTATGCAAAATATAATTTCATCATAAGGCATATTTTAATGCCAAAAACACAGTCTTATATGTAAGTTTTTAGTAATACGGTTGAAAAGGAGAATAGATTTAAGACAATTACAAAGACTACCTAAGGAATAGAGGTTAATAAGAATTTACAGAAGTAAATTTACAGAAAACAACTCCTACTCTAAATAGGGTGACATTAAAAATGCTCTTTCACTCTGTATTTTCAGAGTCATTTTTCATATTAAATTAAATTTATTAAATTTCATATTAAATTATCTTTATTTAAAGTAAACCTTGAATTAGATTCAAAAAATGCACAAGATAATCTAATCAATATGACATTGCATATGAAAATTTCACCTACTTAGTTTGAAATTTCAATGATGTAAATCTGGATAGTATAAAAATGAAGAGACATTTGATTTAAAGACTGGCACACCAAAGGTTCAATGTTCTTTCAGAAAATAAAATATATTATTGAGTAAATAATTAGAGAGACATTTTCTATTTTAGTAAAATAATAGGTAAATTATTAAGCTCTATCATAATCAGAAAATGCACTTTGCTGATTTTTTAATAAATGCTAGAGAAATAGAATAGTGAGTAAGGCATTGTATACTACTGACTGGTACTTCATTCCCAGGAATGCCTATAAATAACCCCAGGATTATTACCCTTAAGCACAGAGCCAGGAGTATACTTAGAACATAGTCATGTGTGGTCAAAAGCGAAATAAATAAAGTACATTTAAAATTCCTGACTCTAGCACAATTCCCTTTTTTTTTGACAATAAAACTATTTTACTATACTTTACTAATCATAAAATATCATTTTTAAAAGTAAATGTTATGAGTTTGATTCCTTTTAACATAACCTGAAACCTCAATTACAGTGAACTTCAACTGGTAAACAATAACTATAACAAATATTATGTAAAAATTAAAACTAATAATTTTATGGTTTAAACATATTCTATATTTTAATATAACTAAACTATATTTACACATTTAGTTTATTTTCTACAAAATAAACTAAATGTATGTGGTATTAAAATGTTGATGAAAATTAAGGTACATTTGTATAAGAGGTGACAATAAATCTAAATGTAAATATTTTATATATTTTCATTCTATTACATCAAAAGTAATATTATTTCAGAATAATGAATGCTAATGCTATGTCAGAGTATAAAAATTAGGAACATTTAAATATTATTTGCTGTTATTTCGTAGTTAGATGGACTTTCTTCAATACCCAATAGTAACATCATCTTTATTAAATTATACTTAATACAGATAAGGTGTATAGATCAAAAGAAAAAAAGCTTAACAAATTGTTAACCCATCTAACTACATGAAATATACAGAAATCAATCTGAAGAAAGGTATGGCCGTAAATCTTCAGAAAACTGAGTATTTAATATATCTTCATATAATTGATGAGTTTTTTTAAAACAAATAAGCTTTACGTTTCTTTCCTGATGAATTTAAATTATTAATGACTATCATAATATCTAGAGTGTTTACATATGAATAATATAACATATATCTGAATTAATTAAATTAATACTTCATTATATCTTCAAAATTTAGCTAACATAAAAATAAACCACCACTGAAATAAAATTTTATTTTTAAAATCTTGAATTTTTTCCTGAATACTGACTTTGTTCAACATAATAGCTAAGTTATTAACATATATACTACTAATAAATAGTCTGTGTTAATATCTTTGTATAACAGAAATTAACTATTCTTGTCCTATCTTTTTCTTAATTGTCACTATATTTATACTAGCTATAATGCAAATCCTTTCATTAACCAATAGATTTAACATTTACTAACAAATATAAATACACAAATAGTAATGAAAAATGCAGGCTTAATAATAGAGTGAATTAATGAACAAATTCAAGCTCACTGCTCCAAAACAATTTTAATTTTTGGACATATAGCTGAAATCTGTTTATATGAGTTCAGTTTCTGAAAGCCACATAATGCTTTAATAAAATTAGAACTCTCATTTTTCTAATGATCAGTAACTGCTCTTTTCACAGAATAATAAAATTATATAATTTTACTTTATTCTAATAATCCCATTGTGAAAAAAATCTACAAACCAAGCAACTCTTGTCATTTCTAGGAGTACTTATTATGAGTGACCAGAGTTTATTTTTAGAATCTTTACCGGTATATGGATATATCCAAAATAAAATACTGCTTGGGGATATGAATTTATATTTGGTCCATGTAAAATACCAAAACATTTCAGTCCTAAATAAATAAACTGAAAAGTTGCTTATTTTCTTAGGGAGAAAAGTTTATGTAAGAACTTGAAAACTAAAAATGAACACATGATTTTTCCAGGCAGAGGATGATCCTATATTTATATTTTATCTATACATAATTCACAGATTTTGAGTTTTATGTGCCAAGTGAATTTCCACTCAAGACATGTATAACTAGAGGTACATAAAGGAAACAAAATTGTTTTGATTATTCTTTGAATACAATTATAATTGGAGAGGATTGAGTCTAGAGCAATAACACAATGGGTAGAGCGTTTGCCTTGCATGCAGCTGACATAGGTTCAATCCCCAGCATCCTGTATGGTCTCCTGAGCCTTCCAGGGGTAACTTCTTAGTGCACAGTTAGGAATAACCCCTGAGCACTGCCAGATGTGGCCCAGAAACAAAATCAAATAAAACAACAACAACAACAACAACAACAAATAAACCAGAAACCAGACAAAGAATTTATTCTTTGTATCTTGAAAACTCTAGAAAAAGGAAAAAAAGCTTTTTCTCATATCTGATTTTTATTTTACAGGGGTCATAAAACTAATGATAAGAAATACCCTAAGCCACCTAAAGATATAACAGTACCTGAATATATCTATCAAACTAAATCAGTAACTGACATTTGTACAAAACATGCAATTAATCCAAAGGTTTATGGTCTCTCAAGATAAATAACTGTCAGGAAACCATCCTTTACAAAAACAATGCTTTGTCTGAAAGGTAAAATGATTGTTCAACTTTGCTGTGAAAATCAACACAATAGCAATGACTGGTTTCCAAGGAGAGTCTCTGATTTTCAATGATTCAACATAAGTATTAAGTTTAATTGTGATTTATTAGGCCAGAATGTCAGATTCATGACATGACTCTATATTCAAGAGTAACAATATTGTGTCTTCAAAAAAATGGCTTCATATTTGATTTGAAAATAAATTAAATTATTTATATGAATAGATTTGTTGGCTAATAATCTGTAATTTTGAAGGTGAAGTGAGAAAGTAGATAGTTTTGTGTTACACTCTAGTGTACTCTTGTCTTTTGGCTTTGTCCTCAGGGATCTGTCCCTAGGGATTTTATGTGGTCCTGAGGATCAAACCCAGTCAGGCAAGTGCCTTATTTACTGCATAATTTTTCAAATTCCTGAGGCTGTGTTCTTTAATATCCAAAAGCCTTGATTTGCATTACTTTTATAAAACCATTATAGAGTATTGCATTTTGATTTAACCTAAGTGCTATTTTACAATCTTTATTCACAATGTTAGAGAGTAAATGGGATACTTCAATTCATATGAAAAAGGGGATGACCAGGAAATGAATGCGAATTAAAGTGTAGGTCTGAAGACTAATATATTTAAGGACAGGAAAAATAGCTTAAAAGACAGGAGTATAAGTTTTGCATGCAGGTAATATCAAGTTTGTTCTCTTACATTGCCAGCAGAAATTTCTGAGCAAACAATGAGCCATACCACTCCCTGCCCACACACAAACATACTGAAATCTTCTTTTAACAACTTACTTTCTGAAAACCTTGGACATAATTTAAAAATTGTTTATGCCCCTAGAATAAAGATAATAATAGTGTATACATTCTTTGCAGCTATATATAAATATCGTCTTTATAAAGGCTTTTACCTCATTAATTACTTAACTCTTAACTACTATACAACTCATAACTATGTCTTCTGTGCCAATAATCTACATATATGTATATTACCTTTTTAGACAGACAGCTAGCTGGTAAAGACCCCAACTATAATCATGCTTGTAATCATGGTGCTTACAAATATTATATATAAAACATTTAAAAACTTAAAAAGGATTCGTCTTCAAGAGTTATTTTAAAAGTTCCCCTAAGTTTACTAAATTAGCAACTATTATATTTTCCATAAATATATATATACATATACATTTAAATGTCTTATACAGTGGCACATTTATAGGAAAGATGACATAAAAAATGTCTTCATGGGTATTAACAGAAAAAATTATTACCAGTTAAGATACAGAGTAAAAGAGAAAATAATGAAAATTGGGGACAGATGAAGGGGAAAGATGGAGGAGTCAGAAGAGGGAAGTAGGAGGAAGAGGAAAAGGAGAATGATAAAAAATTAATCCATAGTTATATGATCTTTACCAGTTTGTAGTGCATAACATAACTAAACACTGAAAGTGTTATTTTTGTCTTATTTCTTTTGCAAAAGGCTTTGTGTATTTTAGGGAAATTTTATTTACTTGTAAATCAAACTACAAACTAATTTAAACATTATACGTTCTTTTAACTGTGCTTTCTTTGTAGGTTTCAAATTCATAAAATTTCCCTTTCCATCCTACAATGATTTTAAATTATATTTGAAGTGTAATAATGTAATGTTAAGTAATTCCTTAGAGTATAAATGTTTAGAAAATGTATTTCAAATAGAATAACATTAATTTTCTCTTTATTTATTTGAGTATCACTAGCAAATAAGATTTTTTACCACTAAAATGAACAATTCTGCTGTTTGATCTGTATTATTTCAACTGTTTCTCATAGGAGAGAAATATATCATTTAAATTACTCCCTTGAAAGAAAAAAAAAGGATCTATGAAGCAGTTATCTTACTCACTCTTTAAATAATTTCAACTATCCTGATTAATAATAGCTCACATGAGACTATTTTGTTGTTTTAGTAAACTTTTTGGGGGGAGTAGTAGAATTTTCCTATACATCTCTCTGATATCACATAATGAGAGGAAAGTCTATTATAGGACTAAGTAAAGGTTTTATAAAATAGGAAAATAATAAAAACAAAACTCAAATTGCACTCTTTCAGAATCTTTTGTTTCCAATAGAAAACAGATTTCTTTGAGTTCGGTGAGGTGGTGCTAGAGGTAAGGTGTCTGCCTTGCAAGTGCTAGCCAAGGAAGGACCACGGTTCAATCCCCCAGTGTCCCATATGGTCCCCCCAAGCCAGAGGCGATTTCTGAGCACTTCACCAGGAGTAACCCCTGAGCATCAAACTGGTGTGGCCCCACCAAAAAAATAAATTTCCAATAGAAATACATTTCCAATAGAAATATATTTGTTGCTTGAATGAAAGAGTACAGGATGGCTATTTGCCTTGCATGGGTCTGACTTAAGTTTGATGTCAGGCACTCTATATGGTATCCTGAGCATCTCCAGGAATGAGTACTGAACATCGCTGGCTTTGTCCCACCCAACTTCCAAAATAAGTAAAATACAACTGAAGAGAGATAGTTCAGGAGAAAGGCAATTTTTTGCATGTGCCAACTCTGATTTGAAATCCTGATACGATATATGATCTCCTATATAATGCCAAGGTATACTGCTGAACAGAGTCATGAGTGACTAACCCCTAATCATTACTAGATATAGCCCCAAAGAAAATGTGGGTGCATATGTACATATATCTAAATATATATGTGCAGTTATTTAATATCAAAATTCATGAACTTTATATTGAACTGAACAACTTCTACAAATTTTGTTGTATTTTTGGGCCACACTCAGTTCAAGTTTTTCTCCTTGTCCTGTGTCTTTACAATAAATAAATGTTTTAAATAAAATTTATTATGTATTAAATAAAAGTAAGTATTTGAAGTTAAATATTTTTAAATTGAATATATTTAATTTGGTTGCTTAAAATCAGACTAAGATAAAAATTATAAATTACTAAATTAGTTGTTCTTGGATTTTATTTTATTTCATACTTCTCTTTAGACTAACATTCCCTAAAGCTGCACTATTTAAATTTTGCTCATTATTCAAGTACCGCTTTTCAAGAGCATATGCATTACATGCAATAAAGATTCTGTAGTTTATTTATTTTGTGCTTTTCCAAGATAGTTTCAATAGATTAAATTAAAAGGTAAATCATTTTAGAGGCTGGAGCAATGGTGCAGCAGTAGGCTGTGTTTGCCTTGCATGTGGCTGACCCAGGACAGACCTGGGTTCCATCCCGGCATCCCATATGGTCCCCCAAGCCAAGAGCGATTTCTGAGCATATAGCCAGGAGTAACCCCTGAGTGTCACCAGGTGTGGCCCAAAAACAGAAAACAAACAAACAAAAAGGTAAATCATTTTAGATTGGAGTATTTACATACACCTACACCAATACTCACAATTACTAACGTAAACAGCTCAATTTCAATTTTTTCAAATCATTTGATAGCTTATTTTATGTAATTACTTAAGCAGTTCATGGTCGAACTTCAGTCATAGAATGTACAACACTCTTCACAGGACACATTTCCATCACTAGTGTCCCCAGTTTCTCACCCCACCCTCTGCTTCTGGACAAGCAGTTTAGTTCTCTCTCTCTCTCTCTCTCTCTCTCTCTCTCTCTCTCTCTCTCTCTCTCTCTCTCTCTCTCTCTCTGTCTCTGTCTCTCTATGTCTCTCTCCCTATCTCTCTCTTCTCTCTCTCCTTTTTTTGATACTTTAGTTTGCACTATTACTAATGAAAGGCTATCATGCATATCAATTTATCCCCATTCAGTACCTACATCTTGTCTAGAGTGATTAGTCTAACTATCATTGTCATAGTGGAACATTCACTACCATAACTCTATTAGCCACTTTTTTGCAGTAAACTTCCTACTATGGACTGGTCCTCATCATCACCCTCATCTCTATTGTCTCTGGATAGTAATTCTATACTCTTTTATTTTTATTATATACCACAAATTAGTGAGAGTATTCTATGTCTATCTCCTTCTAACTGATTACACTCTGCACGATATTCTTCATATCCAATTATATGCAAATTTCATAACTTTATTTTTCCTAACAGCTGCTTATATTTTATTCACTGTTGGCATATTTATACTGGCCAAGCCTTTTTGGAAAACAATGTAGATATTCCTCTAAAATTAGAACTTGAATATCCATATGATCCAGCAATTCCCCTCCTAAGGATAAACCCTAGGAACTCAAGATCACCATGCAGAAAATTCCTCTGCATTCCTATGTTCATTGCCGTACTATTTACAGTAGTCAGAATCTGTAAACAATCCAAGTGTCCAAGAACAGATGATTGGCTAAATAAACTGTGTTACTTTTACACTAATTCAAAAATTTAATTATCATCCCATCCTGTTTATAATACAAAGACTAATCAGATAATGGGTTTTTGCCTTAAAATGTTAGATTTTAAATTACTATAAATAAAAATATACAACATAAAAAACACCAGGTTTTATGTTTTGTTTGCATTCTGGGTTTTTGAGGAACGCTTGTGGTATTAGTTCTAGCTCTTTTCTCAGAGATCACTCCAGTGGCACTGAATACTATATTAGGAACTGTGCACCTGAATTACTGTATTAGGAACCATGCATTTAGATTTTCTTTTTCATATATACTACATATGTATAATCATGCAGTATTTCTCATTTCACTTTATAATATCAATGACAGTTTTGAAACCATTTTTAATTTTGTTTGTTTGTTTTTGGGCCACACCTGGCGGCGCTCAGGGGATATACTCCTGGCTATCTGCTCAGAAATACCTCCTGGTGGGCACAGGGGACAGTATGGGATGCCGGGATTCGAACCAACCACCTTAGGTAATGGATCAGCTGCTTACAGGGCAAACACTGCTGTTCTATCTCTCCAGCCCCTTTAATTTTTATTATTAAGCCTTAACTATTCCTCTGCCATTATATCACCCATTCACATTTTTTGTTTAAAAATGTATCTAAGTGGCCAGAGAGACAGTACAAAGGTTAAGGAACTTGTCTTAGGACAGCAATTCTAATTTAATTCTAGGCACCGTATAAAGTTTCTTGAACATCACCAGGAGTTATCCATGACACAGATCCAGGAATAAGAACTGAGCACCGGGGCCGGTGAGGTGGCGCTAGAGGTAAGGTGTCTACTTTGCAAATGCTAGCCAAGGAAGTACTGAGGTTCGATCCCCCGACATCCCATATGGTAAGGAAATAAGGATGAATGGAAAGAAGGAATACGGGGAGATGGGATAGAGATAAAAAGAGGAACAGAAGAAACGGGGAGAGGAGAATAGCAGGAAGAATGGAGTAGAGTTTGGGAAAGGAGAGAGGGTTAAAAAGTAGAGAAACTGGAGAAAATGAAGGAGAAAAAGAATAGAGGGAGAAAAAGAGAAGGTAAAAAGGAGGGGATGAGGGGAGAGAAGACAATTTGCTGAGCAAGTGTCAACCTTGAGCAGATGGCAGGACAACAGCTATAAATTAGGCATTGTTTCAGGCTAATGTATGAGCTATGGGATGGTTGCTCTATTAGAATACAAAACTTAGATTTTCAGTATTCTATTTTTCACATGACATTGTAAAAATGTTCATTTCTTACTTATCAAATATAGATATTATGAGCTTGCAAAAGGGGAATATCCAATTATGTTCTATAATCCTGTCATCTGTACAGGCCTGGCAAAAATTATTGAACCAAACAGAGAAATAGCTGTCTACATGGATGATATTTCTATGTATTCAATGTCTTTAAATAAAAATGAAAACGTAGCTTTGAGTTTCATGGTTCAAACATTCATTTCTACTAAAAGCAGAAATATAGAAAAGGAGCCTCATAATAAGATTCTAAGGAAGCTGTCTGGTTACCAACCCAGAGACATAAAGGTATTTTATCCATTTGAGGAGACAATTAAAAAATGATGGGGCTGAAGAGATAGCACAGGGGTAAGGCGTTTGCCTTAGACGCAGAGGACGTGGTTCAAATCCCGACATCCCATATGGTCCCCCAAGCCTGCCAGGAACAAATTTTGAGCATAGAGCCAGGAGGAACCCCTGAGACTACCCTCTGATGAAAAATACAGATACCACTCTGAGAGGTTGAGACACCACTTCAGAAAATGAGATGCTTTGTGAGTTATAAATTTCATAATAAGGATAATAAAAGGAGCTGGAGAGATAGGTAGAATGCTTGCCTCCAGCATATGATTCCAGGAGTAATTCCAGGGGTATGGCCTGAATATTTCTGATAGTGGCCCCAAATCCAAAAAGCAACACCCCCCAAAAATACAACCACCACCAACCCCCTAGCACACTAGATATGTTATAAAAACACAACAAAGTCTATACTGGGAGATTTTGAAGGAAGAACTATTATCAAACCAACTTCAAAAATACTTGCAGGACTCATGCTCCAGCTTTGACATCTGCCCCCAACTAAAATTGAAATTAAAAAATCTTTTATTTTACTTTATGGTACTTCTTCTTTTTGGAGTGTGACCTCTGACTTCACCTGAGATGGGTATTCTTAGAACTTTTATTTCTGGAGAAGTCTGTCTTCTCTCTCTGTGACTCTGTCTCTGTCTCTTTCTCTGCCTCTGTCTGTCTCTCTCTTCCTCCTTCACATCTGTACACAACAATATACCCACACCATATTTGGCAGAGTCAACCTATATCTTACAATGCATTATATATACAGATTTTAGAGAAAAATATTTTTAATTATTCTTTAAAAGGTGATTTTTTAAATTTATTTGGCCTTAATATATTTTTTATTTTCCATTTTATTTAACTCTTAGTCTATTTAAATTAAAATTTAAAGCACAACAGAATGGAGGCTTTTACATGGAGTGGAAAATGCATTATTGAAAGTATAATTGGGGCCGGAGAGAGAGCATGCAGGTAAGGCGTTTGCCTTTCACGCAGAAGGTCATCAGTTTGAATCCCGGCACCCATATGGTCCCCTGAGCCTGCTAGGAGCGATTTCTTAGCGTAGAGCCAGGAGTAACCCCTGAGCACTGCCGACTGTGACCCAAAAACCAAAAAAAAAAAAAAAAAAAAAAAAAGAAAGTATATAATAAAGGTTTCATCTTTAAGCAGTGAAATAACATCATTTCATTTATTGGTATTTCAGCCAAGTAACTTAACTAGATATAACTTGACTATTTGAGTCCACTTCATCATAGAATTCACTTATTCCTTCCACACTCACTATCTAGTGACAGGGGCAATGATTGTAATCAAAGGCAGAGAGAATACATTTTCTAAAAGATGATTCATATTTTGAATAGAAATACAAAGCAAAGCACACATGATAAGTTGAAAAGCTTTTCCATGATGATTTTTAAAATATTCACAAGGGTTAGCAAAATATTATACTCCAAAATATGCCACTCTGGCATAAGGATTATTTTGAGTTGAAGAAAATGAGAAAAGTCAGTGTAGAATGAATCTTTCACCCATTTTTATGTATCAAAAACAAAACAAAAACTCCTGGAAGGACACAGGGTATATGTGCTGCACAGGTCAGACCCGGCTTGGCCAAGTTCAAAGAAAATGTCCTACCACTGTCCTATCCCTTCTAAATCACATTCAACAATGCTCAATAGTAAAAATTTCAGACTTCTTTTCTTTCCTTTACATAATTATTATGCCTTTTCTTTGTTTGTTTGCTTGTTTCTGGGCCACATTTGGTGGACTCAGTGGTTACTGAGATAAGAAATCAGTCCTGGCAGGCTCAAAAAGCATATGGGATGCCATGGATCGAACATAGGTCTACTGTGTGCTATGCAAATGCCCTATCTGCTTCTTTTTAAGATACTCTTTAAGGTCAATTTCTACATTTTAACCATTTGCAATAGTCATTACTATGCAAATCACACTTGTATGAATGATGCAAAGCAAACAATATTTGTGTTTCTCTTACTATTATGTTTTTTTGTTAATTTAATTTGCAGGATTTTAGTCATTTGGGAAAAAAAAGCAAAACTAATACAAAAGAAAATGTTTTCCTTCCTTGCACCAGACACACTCCAAATCAGCAATAACAATAATTCAACAAATTTACTTGCAAGAGATATCTTCACTTAGACTTGAATTAATATATTAATTAAGAATTTGACGTTTCAACAAGTTAAAGAATACAATATGGAAAGATAGAAAGAAATAAATGATGGGGTAAGGAGATTGGTTTAACGGTACCTGAAAAATATCTGAGTCCTGATACTTCATTGAAAAACAAGCAGAAAGAAAACTACACCAGCAAAACAAACTGGGCATTTTGTTTCACAAAAGCTATGTTGTCTATTTTTGTTTCCTTTCCTGTAGTTTGACTTCTGGAGCACTCTATATTTCTTTCCAATGAGAGTTTTTGTGTTCTCATTCAGTTTATGTTCTCTTAAATAAATCTCCTCAACTCATTGATTCTGTGGTTTCAAATATATATTCAGTGAAACAGTCAGTTTCCTTTTCTTTACAAGCCAAGTGCATCCTTTCATTAATCAAAGGGAAGGACAAATAGCATCACTTTATCAATGAAGTTGCTTCTGGATCTCCATGCTTGGGGCATATTTAAGAACGTTAGTGTAAACATTAAACATAAAATGAAGATGAGATTCAGTAAGTCTCATTCAGTTTAATGTGCCTTCAATTTCCATTATTTAAGTATTAATTTAAAGAATAATCAAAGAAGCCAAACAATAAACGTGGAAACAAGCAACTTGGAGGTACAGATGTTGTAGAAGGAAGTACAGTAAAGCTGAAGATGTCTTTAGAAGTAATGTGTTCTAAGGTGCATTCACCTGAATTGCTAACATATTTGTATATACATACATTCATACACAAATATGCCATTTACTTTATGACTGCTTAATCCTGAAATCCATATGTGGGAAGCTATTGTTGTGTATGGACAAAAGAAAATAAGGCACTGTAAAAATACAATATTAAAACTTTGAAAACTAAAGCCAAGTTTTAAGATGGTATTTTGAATAAATTGCCACATCTATTTTAATATAAAAATTTACTAGGATCAAAAGTCAAATGATGCAAGTTATAACTTTATCCATCTTACAGGATCTATGTCCATTTCAAAGCATTACTAATTTTATAAAATGGTACTACCACTAATACTGAAACTTTTCACCAGGGACCTGAGCTATACACAATGAGTTAGATGTCTGCATGCAGAGAAGAAAATATTGAAAAAGCTCCATCAGTTTAGAGAGCCCAGAACTCTCTTGATCCAGTGGGAGAGATAAAGGGCTGGAACAATACAAACTTTGGTTGGATATCACTACCACCAGTTGGAAATGAAGCCTGCTTTGAGAGGACAGCAATTCCAGACTAGCTAAGAAGATATTCACTTGCAAACCTTCATTTCTGAGGGAGAACTTTAAGAACAGAAAAGATAATAACATTCAAGTGAATACATCTCTTTTTGTATTTTTTTTGGGGGGGAAGGGCACCTGGTGATGCTCAGCGGTTACTCTTGGCTACGTGCTCAGAATCGCCCCTGGCTTGGGGGACCATAAGGGACGCCAGGGATCGAACTGCGGTCCATCCTAGGTTAGCGCACCCAAGGCAGAGATAGATGCCTTACCACTTGCACCATTGCTCCTGCCCCTCTTTTTGTCATTTATTTAGGATTCACGAGACAATGATAACAAGGTTCCTGATACAGAGTAAGGCTTACCAAAATTTAATAAAGGAAAAAAAAACAAAGAACTTTCTCTTTATGAGTTCATAATTGAGAGAATTATTGAACTATAAAATCAGGTGCTGTGTTTGCCTCCTTAAACTACCAGTGATTCATGGTAGTACATGCTGCTTTACCTGCTGTGGTATTGCTCCAGCCCAGGAAGGGGATAATTCTATCACTACTGATCTTATTATGTCTGATGTGTACAGATTAAATAAATTACCTATATACTCGAGTATAAGCCCAGATTTTAGCACAAAATTTGTGTCAGAAACCCCAAACTCGGCTTATATTTTGCTCATATAGGTTATTTGATTCAATGCGCTCTGAATCAAATGCACGTTGTCTCCAGTTGTCCACTGCAGTCTGCTGGAGGGGGGCGGTTCTTCAGCTTAGTCCACAAGTCCAGGCTGAGCTGAAGAGGTAGGGGCTGAACTGAACTCTATACCACTGAAGTATTTAACTCACAATATTCTGCACTTTTTATGAGACCCACAGCAGTGATGATGATATCTGCGAACTCAGTGATGATGACAATGTCTCACATCAGATACAGGTAAAGCTCTGCTTGGACATACAGATGATAAATAGTGGTATCTTGTTTTGAAGGATTTTAACCTTTGAGATTTAGCTATGTTAAGCTATGGTTTTCTGCACTTTATTTGAAGTTTTAAAGTTATTGTTACTAGTTGTTGGTTTTTCTTTAGCAATAAATATTAAAAAACTTTTAGCCTACTAATTCATCAATTATTATAATTGTTTGGGTAAATATTTTTATTTTTGAAATTTGCCAGTGACTGCTGAATTTTCCACATTGGCTTATACTTGAGTGCCTGTTTCCCAATTTTAAGGGTAAAATTAGGGGGATCAGCTTATACTCGAGTATATCAGTAATATTTATAGATATTTAAAACATGTAATACCATGCATTTGATAAATGCAGTAAATCCACTATCAAGATCAAGTGCATTATTTCTATGGACGAGTATATTAATGAGTATTTTCATTCATAATCTAAACTTTTCTATCGTCCTCTTCAGCAAGTATTCAGATAAAACAAAATTACCTTCAATTGAATAGTTTGCTGGCTAGGCAAGGCACTGATACTTAAGTGAGAAGGATATACAACAGATAGTAGGAAGCATGCAGAAGAAAATTAGAGAACAATGTTTAAATAATATGGTTATTTAAAGAAGACTTAAAAAAATAAGTGTAATTTGTGGAACTGCACTGTACTGCAACGTCTGAAATGATTTAAATGTAGTTTGGAACACTGTTAAAATGGCATATTGTTTTCTTTAATATATAGTCTAAAGCTGGAATTAGTTTAAATCACTTTATATGATTATATTTAATTCTAAGTTTTACCAACATTATAATACTTATAACAACAATTGAATAAAAGCAATATAAAAGTTTAACATAATTTGTCATTGGGAAAGTATTAATAAGATTCTTGTCATTAGGTACATAGCTAATAGATATTTTACTTATCAGTTGGTGGCTGGAGAAATAATACAGTACTTGAAGAACATACCTTGCATGTGGCTATCAACATTTAGATCCCTGGCAACATATGATCTTTAAATATGGAGTTTCTTTAGAATAAATAAAAGTAAAACATGAAAGAAAAAAAATTTTTAAAAATCTAATATCTGTGCTATAATTTAAAGCACTAGTATAATCAGTCCTGGAAAATACACAGAGAAGAATATGAGCTGATAAAGAAAAAATTATGGGCCAAGAACAAATATGACATGATTCAGGTGGTCTCGTTTGGTCAGGAGAAAAATTAAGTGAAAGTTATCACATAAATTTGCTTTCCAATGCAAAGGCCACATTGATAGTGATCGCCTCTGATTTTTATGAATTGTATAGAAATAAGTTTGAAAGAGATTCTTGTTGATCCTGGGGATAAGAAAACCTAAGAACATGATTATGGCTGTAATTCCAGAATGGGAAAATATGAAGAGATTAATTAAAGAAATAAAAATGATTAGATTTGGTAGATCATTGGATGAAGATTATGTTTAATACCTTGCTTTATGGCTTTCATTATAGATATGGTATTTTTATTATTATCATTATTGGTTAAGGATAATTGGTTAAAGAAGAAGCAGAAAAAGAAAATTAAACCAAATCCAGGCTCTCAGAAATCTATTTAGAGATAATCCTAAACCATCTAAAAGACTGCTTATTTTATTTTTCCCTTTTTAGTCCATACCTAGCATTGCTCAAGTGCTGTTTCTGACTCTGTGCTCAGGAGTGTCACCTGATGGTGCTAACGGGCCCATATTTTGTTGTTGTTGTTGTTGTTGTTGTTGTTGTTGTTTTGGGGGTTTGGTCACACCCAGAAGTGGTCAGAGGTTACTCCTGGCTCTGAACTCAGAAATCATTGCTAGCAGACTTGGGAGACCATAGAGGATTCTAGGATGGAACACTGGTCAGCTGAATGTAAGGCAAATGCCTACCCACTGTGTTCTCTCCATCCCAAGGGCCCATATTTGTTGCTCCAACTTGGAGCCACTGTCAGTTGCCTTGCAGGGGGGAGTGCTGTGACCTCTGTACCATCTCTCTATTCCAAAAGGTTATCTTTGATATGTACATTTTTGTCTATTTTAAACAATATTTTTCATTTATTTATTTTTAACTATTATCATTATTTAAGCACCGTGATTACAAACATGTTTGTAGTTGGGTTTCAGTTATTAAAATAGAAAAACACCCCTCTTCACCAGTGCAACCTTCCCACTACCAATGCCCTTTATTTCTCTACTCCATTTTAATTTATTTTATGTTTTATAAATTTCCTCATCATAAAAAGTGGGAAAAGACTCCTTGTTTCTTTTTCTTTTGTTAGTGTCCCACTATAGAACATTATTTTTGTTTGTTTTTGTTTTCTGGTTTTGTTTTTTTTTTTACACAAAGCAGCGTTCAGGGCGTACTCCTGACTCTGTGCTCAGATATTGCTCCTGGCTGACTTGGGGAACCATATTGGATGCCAGGAAGGGAACCAGGATCCATCAGGTTCTGCTGCATGCAAAGCAAAAGCCCTACCTCTGAGCTATCACTCCAACTTTAAGAACATTTTGTTAATTTGAGTTTGAGGACTGAATATCTGCTTCATAACATATAAGAAGAAATGGTTATTTAGAAATAATTTAATATATGGATCTCATGATATGTCAATCCTCATAGTTATGAAAAAAGTTGAGAACTGAAAGTATCTTTTAGGCTAAAAACAAGTCCACATCTGTGATACACAAGAGAAAATATTTTCAAACACTTGAAGTCCACTGAGTAATTGAAATAATAAATTTAGAACCTCAGTTTACACATTACAACCAGTTTAAAAAAAATGTTTGCTTCTAGGGTTTCAGAGTTTTCATGAAATAGAATGCAATCTCAGCTGATGTACTTTATTTTGACAAAGGGTGGTGCAACTATTAATGCAATTAAGTAAACTTATCACATTTTATTTATTTTATTTTAATTTATCTTCTGCTATTTTCCTCATGTTCTCCTGGGAATAACAACTGTATTGGATTAAGGAACAGAGAGGTTGGTTTGTTTGAGTATTAGATTATGGACCGGAAAGGTTAGTTCTGTTTGTTTTGTTTTGTTTTGTTTTCCTCTCACATATATTTATAGAGACTAAAGTTCTAAAGTGTGTATTTTATTAATCAGATGTAAAAACTAAGGAATCTAGTTCATAAATTTGAGAATTTAAGCATATAATTAATACCCAAGTAAGATGTAGCACAATTGAAAATAGTGTAGAAGTAAAACTATGGGTGACTGCAGAACCATGCATGCATTAAAGTAAGTTTATTGAATATCCACTCATTCATCCATCCTTACTTGATAAAAGTTTACTAGGTTATTACAGTGTGCCTCTAATTATGTAGTAGTGAATATGGGACACCATCTTTCTTCCTCAACTTTCAAGCATTATTTATGTATTCAATGTAAAAGGAATATTACTACATAGTCATGTCTGAAAAAATTACATGTATTAAATTTTGGGTCAGAGAAACAACAGAGAAAGGTGTTTGTTTTAACTAAACAACTCTTGTTCAAAGAATTGAGAGTATCATGTTGAGAGAAATTGGTTAGGGGAAGATTAAAGCATCTGATGATGTCATAGGTCTATGTTAAAAAGAGAGACAAAAAAAAAAAAAAAAAAAAAAAGAGAGACAAAAGCAATTGATTGAAAACTCTGAATATACAAAATTTTAATACCCGATTAGAAAAGATGTAGGTGGACTGGCTATCACCAGTAGGGTATGCATAGTATGGGTAGGGAGACTTGGTCACTTTTGTGGTAGTGGACAGTACCTTAATTGTAAAATTTTTCAAAAAAAATTCTTGCCATATCCTATTATACACATGCTTCATTCCTGGCTTTTCTCTCAGCGATCATGCCTGGCACAATGGAGTACCATATGGTGTGCCTGTAATCAAGCATGGGTTGGCCACATAAAAGTCAAGTGCAATAACTCTGGTCTCATCAAAATATATATTTTTTTTGTTTTTATTTTGGGACCACAACCAACATCACTTAGAAATTATTTCTGGCAGGCCCAATAGCCCATATAGGATGCTGGGGATTGAACAATGTTCAGCTGTATGCAAGGTAAACAACCTAATTACTGTGCCATTGCTTCAACCCCTATCAAAACAAAGGTTTTAATTAAATATAAATTATCTAACTTTGATCATGTACCAAAATTTAGTTAATCTCTTTTTTGAGCTTCTGATGATCAAACAATAAATTATATTTTTGATATTTATGAATGTACTTATAAAAATATTATGTTACAAAAGGAAACTAAGATCCTTAAACAAATATTCTTAGAGTGCCAAAGCAATTTACAGTGGGTAGGGTTTTTGCTTTGTACAAGAATGACCCAGGTTCAATCTCTTATATTCTGTATAGCCACCTGAATCCCCCAGGAGTAATTCTTAAGTACATAGCCATGAATAAACCCTGAGCAACATAGAGTGTGACCAAAACAAAACAAAACAAAATTCTGGAAGTTCTCTAGCTTAAAAAATATGTTTTCTGTGAGTACAACTAAAAAATTCATTCTAGAAAGCTATGAATTTCTTTTGTTATTCCCACATATTGTTTGTACATGTGAACTACTACTATGAACACTATTCCAATACTGTTCCAAAAGGCTATGTGAAAAGGCAGTTCAAATATATCAAAATGTTATAAATTATACTATGAATTTTATGAGCATATAATTTTTGATTATAATGACATACTTCCTATATTTCTGATTTTAATACATATAATTAATGTATCTGATTTATGCTTCAGCTGCAAATTTGAGAAACTAATAATGCAAAATATTTTACTTGCAAGTATTCTTTGTCAGATAAAGGTATGAAATGATATATAGAACTAGAAAAATTATTTTAAATTATCAAGCATGATAAAAGGCTTCATTCTTTTTATGTATAATTTAAGTTCTCTAATTAAAAACTCAATTGTAAAATTTATAATTTATATAAAAAATTTTATACTCTTACTAAGTAGGGATGCAGTATGATACTCAGCATAGTCTAGCACATATTTATTCAAAGTGTGTTCTGTGAGTAATATGCTATTGATCCATGATTAAGCAAATACAGGAATTGAAACAAGTGATTAAAACATTCATAGCAATTTCATAGGAAATATTTTTACCATATCTAATAAAAACAAGTTTGAGAAAGGCTTCCTTAAAAAATTAAAATTTTATTTCAAATGTGTTTTTCCTACAAATTTTGCAGAGAGCAAGAATAACATCATTCTATACTACCCAACAGTTTTTCATGAAAACTTAATCCTAGTTTCTTTCAGAAGTTGTCATTCTAATTATGGGTGTCTGTTGATAACCTGCCCTTATTCTCACTGACACATTTCTCTATAGAGGGTTTCTGAGGTCATTTTTGCCTAAAAATAATTTGAATTTATATTTCACCTATGTAGAGAATTTATTTAGTGTGCTCTTTGGTATCTAAAATAAGACACAAACTATTCTATAAATAGGGGTTTATGGTTATTGCTAAATAAAAATTAATTTTGAATAATCTATACATTTTATTTTTAGCTCACATATCTCAGGTATATTCGAATCTTTCAGGATAAATTAGATTAGTGTCCAAGTACTAATCTAGCTCCATGATCATATAATTTGTTTTCTGAAGAAGTTTAAAAATGTTATTCTGAAGAATAAATAAATTTCTGTGGACTGATTAAGACTGGTGGGAATTATAGAGCTGGGAAGTTGCAAATTTGAAGTATATACAGGATTCTGACAAAGAGAAGGGAAACAAATTTTGAGAAAAATTGATGTTTAAAGATGAGAAAACACAAGATGTTGATAAACTGGCATAGGAGCTAAGATTGCTCTGCAAGGCTAACTTGTGAGAAATTACCTGAGAAAACATTTAAGAACTCAATTAATGGCTTTCTCTAGCAGACCAATGCTTGAAATATATAAGTATATATAGAAAACACCATCTGTATTTAAGCAACATTTTGTCAACATACCACAAAAATTTGATCCACCTCCAGATGCGATATACTTACAGTATAATGCAAAACAATCCATACAAATAGTGAGTTAGCCTGAGTGTTGACTATTCTGCTTGTTCTATACTTTATATGACTGCAGGAATGGAGAATATCTGACTATGGAGCCTTATAAATGCTGCAAACTTATGTGGTCTGGTTTGGTACTTGATGTGCAATTCTCACTGGCTATCCACTTTATGGCCTGGAAATGTAAATATCGAGTAGCTCTTAGCAACTATATGAGGCAATTGTTATATTTACTTGTTATTCATATGAGAAAGATAATGTATGCCATAACTGATATTATACAATTATAAGTAAAGAAATCCTACTCCATCTCTAGCATGGTTCATTATATCAACAAGAGTCATTGCCTGCACTGGTCCCCTGAGCAATCACTTTCTGATTCGAGAATTGAGTCAACTTTATTTAGTGGAGAAGTGAAGGCATTTCTGGGGTTATATATACAAAAGTGACATAGCATATTGTTTCTGGAAGACATTGAGCTGCCCAGGCATATATGAACATTTATAACAGAATAACTAAAAATTTGGTAGATACAGTATAAGAATATAGCTAACGCATAAGTACTAAACTAGTTTACCTATCAGAAGAGAAGTTACTGGCCCAAATAAATTAAAAACATTTTGGCAAATATTGATGAAGGGATTAGTATTAGAACATTGTATAACAAAACAATTACGAACAACTTTTTAAATTCTGTATCTTACTGCAATTTAATAAAAAACATTTTGGAAATAATATTTTTAAAGCTGACAATGGACTTTATATGTTTAATATGACTGCATAAAATATGTTCTAATATTTAAATTCTGTAGGGATATTCTTTATAGCCTTCTCTCTATCTATAAATTGGCATTCTCATTTCCATTTCCAAAGAAGCCTTTGACAAATCTGTAAAATTGAGTGTACCATGGAATCTCACTTTTCCTTTTCTAACGGTCATTTTATAGCACACTGTCTTACTGTTTTGTTTTCCCTGTAAAGTGCTGGCATCTTGAGAACAGAAGGCCTGTATTTATTTCATTTTTTACTTTATTATCTGTGGACTAGTTTTCTTCTTTATTAAAACTAAAGCAAAGTTATTTGTATATCAAATCCCCAATGTTCCCTCCAAGAAGCCTACAAGTCACTCAGATATTTTTTGTTTTGTTTTGTTTTGGTTTGGTTTGAGTTTTGGGCCACACTCAGTGATATTTGGGGATTACTACTGGCTCTACACTCAGGCCTTAGCAGGTAATATGGGATGCCCAAGATTGAACTTGGGTTGACCCTCATTCAAGATAATTACTTTCTTTGCTGAAATATAATTCCAGTCTCTACCGTGTTATTCTTTATACTTCAAATAGTCTCCCCTCGTAGAATATTGCTTGAAATGTTAATCAATTATTATTTAGTCTGGGGTAAACATCATTTATTGGAGGATTTTTACATACAATAATTGTATAAAAGTATACTTTATGTTATCTTTTCTGTATATACATTCCAAACTTTCTGGTTCATTTGTTTTTAATAACTTTTTACCATTTGATGCATTTTAAAATTAAAGTTTACTCATTTATTTTCTGTCCATATTCTTCCATTGGATTGTAAGTATATAACAAAAGGGAATAGATTGACTGTCTCTTCCCTCCTAAGCAACTAGTACAGAGGCCATTCTCTAAATATATTTTAAGTGACTAAATGAGTGAGTGAAAAAAGATCATTTTCAACTAATTTTTCTCCTTCCAGTTTCATCCAAATAAACATTACTAGAATAAATTAATTTTCTATGCATATTGCAGATTTTATAATAAATGTTTTAAGATTATATTCCCTAAACATATCTTAAAATAAATATAATATTTAGGTGTGTATACAATATTATGAATATGCTCTGATTAAACCATAATTATTAATTAATTAAAATTAATTTGCATGTTCGGTTCCTGATTAATAATGTAACCACCTTTATAAAAGTGAGCCCAAAAGCAGCTCTATATTTAGAGGGGCAAATATGTTTTTAAATATTCAGAGAGATTTTTTTCAGCTGGATTTTTTTTTCTTGCCACATCATTTCTAAACTGCTATAGCTTACCTTTCATTAAAAGTTGATTTGACAGATTGCTGTAGTTTTCAAATTGTTAAGTACTTCTGTCAAACCCTCAAGGCATTTTGAAAATTTAGTTCTTGAATTTGTTGGGATGATTTCCAGCCTCTCCTTTTTTTGTGGGGATGGGGGGTATGAGGTGAGCAACAGCTTGAAACTATGATTCATTTCTGTTTGAGTTTCTGTCAAATACTTGCAGGAAAAAGAAAATGACTAATCACCTGCTAAAAATGGCAACAGATGCCATAAGCAAAGTTTCATTCAACCTGTTATCTTTGGTTTCAGTGTAAGAATCATTTAATTAAAAGTCATGGTTTAAAAATACCATTTTTAAAAATAACATCTGCTTCTAAAAGATGCACCAATGAATTGCATTTTCATTACTTGAACAGTTTTTTACAATAACCTTCTGCACTCCTGTTTAGAATAGCTAAACGTATGTACATTCAAGTAACTGCACTATAGTTTATCTTTGGCATTCATTCACACGAGGCCATATATATAACATATGTATGTGATTCAATAAATGTTTATCACCTTTTCACCTAGAGAGTCTTATGTTTAAAAGTTTAAATTGTATCTTTTACCATGTTTATTCATTTAAATAATAATTGTTTTCATTTAACATTGCTGATAGCTCTAAAAGTTTACTTAATATTCTATAACATATCTTTAAAAATAAAAAGTAAAAAAGTCCTGGGCCGGAACAGTTGTGTGGAGCGATAGTGTCTGCCTTGCCAGCGCTAGCCTAGAAAAGACTTCAGTTTGATCCCCAGCATCCCATATAGTCCAGCAAGCCAGGAGCGATTTCGGAGCTCATAGCCAGGAGTAGCCCCTGAGCATCACTGGGTGTGGCCCAAAACAAAACAAAACAAAAAGTCAGATTTTAAAAATTTAAATGACTAGATAGAGATAAAAATCAAATAATTCCAAACTATCAAAATTAGAAAGTGATTAATGAAGATTTTTATTTTCTAAAGCACTTTTGAAGATGTTTTTCCCAATAACTGAATTAGATGTCATTAAAAAGAACAGTTAAAAAGAAAGGTAAATTAGGGGCCGGAGAGATAGCATGGAGGTAGGGCGTTTGCCTTGCATGCAGAAGGATGGCAGTTCGAATCCCGGCATCCCATATGGTCCCCCATGCCTGCCAGGAGCGATTTCTGAGCGCATAGATAGGAGTAACCTCTGAGCACCGCCAGTGTGGGGCCCCAAAATAAAAACAAACAAACAAACAAACAAACAAAAAAGAACAGTAAATTAAACTGTGAAAGGAAAGAGAGAAAAGACTAACAAACATATTATTTCTTATCTGTCTCTGATGTCAGGGGAAGGAATCTACAGTTTATAATGACTGATATAAGATATTCATAGAGAGCAACATCTTTTTTTAACTGAAAAGAGGGTTATGGCAGGAGTAATTATTTTTTTCTTCTGACCATTACCCTCAGAATAAAGGCCAGATATAGGGTTAATTCTGATGCTACTAAGGGGGGAGGTGGTAGAGTCTCTAACATTAATAGTTTCACATTTATCATTATTCCTACTACCTACACTGATATTGTGTGTTTTTATGTGCTACCATTTTACAAGAAAAAGAATGTTAAGAGAGAAAAAAATAACATTGAAAGGAACATAGTAAGTGCGAGAGAATCAATCGAGTTCTTCTGACATTTAATTCAATTGTTGTTTCAGTACATATGCTTAAACATGCATTCCTGACATTTTGTAGAAAAAAATATAAAGTTTACAAAAGTCAAGTGACTTTTAAAAATCAAAAGTCTAAACAGGATGGTATCTATTTTTTTTAAATAAGAGACATATATGCTACTTTGGAAAAATAATATTTGATTTTATGAATTTATCTGAAGGCTAAGAGAGATAAACAATAAAACTTCCATTGTACCTCTGAGCTTTATAATGTATTCATAACAATTTTGACTATTACCAATTAATATTATTAGTATAAATTTCAAATTAACAAAGTAATGTTAAAATATTTTCATGATGTTGATAGTCACTAAAAAGAATCTCATAATAAGTGGAGATGGACATTGGATAGGAGCCAATGGAAAAGTATTAGAAATGTTTCACTAATATCAATGTTAACTACAATTTAGAAAAATAAAAAAAGTGATACCACATTTATTTATTTATGAGACAATACCTAACAGGGCTCAGGGCTTACACTTTACTTTTATTCAGAGATAACTCTTGGGTGAGCTAAATGGATCATATGGGGTGCTGAGATCAAACCCAAGTGTTTGATCCTTATGTTGACCCATATGCTGAGCCTATGTAAGACAAATCACCTGACCTGCTGTAATGTTGATATTGGCCCCTTCTACTTGACATATTTAAAATATGCACAAAATTTTAGTCAGTACAATAATCATTAATTTTTTCTTTTAAAATGTTGATGATAAATTAATCTTAAACTCAAAAGAGATATTTGTGAATAAAAATACTTAATAATTAATAGTATATCTATTAACTAATTATTGCTAAATATTTATTAGTTGGAAAAATTAAGTATAAAATTATAAACCAAAATTTTCTTCTAATTTAGGAATTTTAGGAAAATACACTAAAATGTTGGAAATCATTAAATTATGACAATATACAAATTAGCTCTTTATATTATTATAAAATTATCTTTATAATAATAAAATAATTTATTTTATTCAATAAAATCATGAATAAATGATGAGCATATAATCCAGTTCATAAAAATCCTAGTTTTAATACTTTTAAATGTATACCTCAAAATCTGCAAAGTTAAAAGAATTAAAATTTATGAGATAGAATTAGTTTGATTAGGTAGAACACTATTATTTACATCAGTTTTATACAAACTTATAAATACACACTATTAGTTAAAAATATTTTCTTTTAAATTCATCTTGCCACAAGATGGAGTAAACCCCTTGCAACAATATTTGTAACATTAAATCAAACATATTACCAATTTTAGGGATAGTATAAATTTTAAGCACAAAAATAAAGACAGTAAATTTGTTACCAAATAAATTCATTAATCATAAATAACTATTCCTTTCTAGATTCCCCATTTCTATAAATTTTGAGGGAGCACACCAGAGGTTTTCAGTATTCATTCATTGCTCTCGACTCAGGAACCACTCCCAGCCACAGGGATCATATGGAAGCTGGAGTTCAAACTATGGCCACATGCAAGATAAGCACCATGACAGCTTTATTACCTCTCCCGCCACATCTAGTCTATTTTTTGAGTGAATTTTAGAATTATTTAAATTTAGTTGACATAATTAATTTTATTTGGGAAAATGCTGAAGGCATAACACCTAAAAGTCTGTGGAAGAAGTTTTCTATCAGAGTGCTATGATTGCTGTCTTTTTTCAGATATGGATAAAAAGTTTTAACTCAAAGAGATTCCAATGAATAGCATCAAAATTACTTTTTTCTATTAACTTTTTATTTAACAAATCAGTAAGAAAATGTACTACATAAAATTTTTATTTCACACTTTATCTCCTCAAAAGGAAGCTTATTTTAAGTAAGACAAATACATGACATAACGGCTATATGTAGCATTCTTTTAAAATATTTCACGGCTTCCTTATAGAATTAGACCTTTCTACTTTTCATCTCCATAATGCACTTCGATATCAGCATCGCATAAAACATGACAGGCTTCTGGGTGGGGAGTTGCTAGGAATCCCATAGAAATCAATCCCGAGCATTATCTTTGACAACTGACTCAGTCTTTTCAAACCTCCAAGAAATAGAACATTACCATGAGCAGATTGCTATAATTTACACCACTCATGTTTCTTTTTTTGGGGGGTGGGTCACACCCGTTGATGCTCAGGGGTTACTCTTGGCTATGCACTCAGAAATCGCTCCTGGCTTAGGGGGACCATAAGGGATGCTGGAGGATTGAACCCCGGTCCATCTTAGGCTAGCGTTTGCAAGGCCGATGCCTTACCAGAGCCACCGCTCTGGCCCCACCACTCATATTTCTTAATAGTACATTGAGCTAAATTTATTGTAATATTAAGGAAAGTAAAATAATTCTATCATTTCCTAATTACTAGATTATATTAATTCTTTGTTACTTTGAACGAACAGAATGTAACTAGAATGTCTATAATTTCAATGTATAATCATGCTTCTTATATTTACTTTTGTCCTGTGGTAAATCCATCACCATAATCTTGTTTATTGTAGTCAGGTATTATAGGTAAAATTTGGTTTCCATAGTATAGAGTTTATTTCAGAATAACAGTTCATAAGATGGTCAACACATATATTGCAAAATAAAGTTTTAGAGCTATGAAACATCAATCTTTATTGACCTAGAATTGGCAATTCAATCTGTGCTGCACTAACACACATTGGGTGAAAAATATTGCTTCATTCATGTAACAATAAAATTAAGCACTAAATAAGAAAAAACATCAAAGGACAAATATGGGGAGATTACGTTAATACTACATGTGGTGATAAGCAATGAATTTGTGATATAGCCATAGATATTTGGATTTTACATTAATAATATATTCATATATTTATCTCTTGCCCTTATTCACTGTCACTATGTAGCCTAAATATAACTGTGAAAGACTTGTAATTCAAAAAAAATAAGAAGATAAAGACATCAAGGAGCCAATTATTTAAATTATTATGTCAATTATTCATTTAATTTAAATAATTTATTGTATATTTAAATAATTTATTGTTTATTTAAATGATTTAAATACCATTAAAACTTTTATTTGAATCATTATTCAGATTTAATTATTTATTTTACTTATTTGTTTACATTATGTAAATTTTTAAGTTATTATTCATAAACATCAAGAATCATGGAATCATCTTAAAAAATTGTGATATTTGTGCCATGACAACTTTAAATCATGTAAGAAAAAGATAGAAGGGCGGGAGTGGTAGTGGTAGGGCATTTGCCTTGCAAGCAGCCAATCACGGACCCAGGTTTGATCCTGACATCCCTTATGGTCTTCCGAGCCTGCCAGCAGCGATTTCTGAGTGGAGAGCCAGGAGTAATACCTGAGTGCCAACGGTTATGGCCGTACAAGGAAAAAAGGAAGGAAAGAGGAGGAGAGGGGTGGGGAGGGAAGGGGAGGGAAAAAGAAAGGGAAAACGGAAAGGAAAAAGGAAAGGACAGGAGAAAGGAAAGGAGAAAGGAAAGAAGAAAGGAAAGGAGAAAGGAGAAAAGAAACAGGAAAGGAGAAAGTAAAAAGAAAAGGGAAGAAGAAAAAGAAAGGGAAAAAGAAAAGGGAAAGGGAAAAGGAAAAGAGGGATAGGGTAAGGGAAAGGGAGGGAAGGAAAGGAAATAAAAAGAAAGAAAGTAAAATAAAGAGAAAAAGAAAGAAAAGATAGAAAAAGAAAGAAAGAAAAGAAGGAAAAAGAAAAAGAAAAAAGAAAGAGAAGATCTTACAAAAGGATCTTACAAAATCTTACGATTTTCGAGCTCCCATATGATCCAGCTATACCACTTTTAGGAATATACCCTAGGAACACAAAAATACAGTACAAAAACCCCTTCCTTACACCTATATTCATTGCAGCACTATTTACCATAGCAAGACTCTGGAAACAACCAAGATGCCCTTCAACAGATGAATGGCTAAAGAAACTGTGGTACATATACACAATGGAATATTATGCAACTGTCAGGAGAGATGAAGTCATGAAATTTTCCTATACATGGATGTACACGGAATCTATTATGCTGAGTGAAATAAGTCAGAGAGAGAGAGAAAAATGCAGAATGGTCTCACTCATCTATGGGTTTTAAGAAAAATGAAAGACATTCTTGCAATAATAATTTTCAGACACAAAAGAGAAAAGAGCTGGAAGTTCCAGCTCACCACAGGAAGCTCACCACAAAGAGTGATGAGTTTAGTTAGAGAAATAACTACAGTTTGAACTTTCCTTATAATGAGAATGTATTTGGGAAATGGAGAGCCTGTTTAGAGTACAGGCGGGGGTCGGGTGGGGAGGAGGGAGACTTGGGACATTGGTGATGGGAATGTTGCACTGGTGATGGGTGGTGTTCTTTACATGACTGAAACCCAAACACAATCATGTATGTAATCAAGGTGTTTAAATAAAAAAAGAAAGAAAAAAAATCCTACGATTTTGTAGATTTTTATTTTTTTTTTTGTTTTTCGGGCCACACCCGTTACTGCTGGCTAAGCGCTCAGAACTTGCCCCTGGCTTGGGGGGACCAAATGGGACACCAGGGAATCGAACCTTGGTCCTTCCTTGGCTAGTGCTTGCAAGACAGACACCTTACCTCTTGCGCCACCTCGCCAACCCCGATTTTATAGATCTTAAGGTCATTTAAGATTGTACAAAAAGGACAAAAATTCCATTCTTATGGATTGGGAAAATCAATAACATTAAAACTACTGTCCTTCCTAAGCTTTCTTATAAATTCACTGAAAAAAATGTCCATCTAAATTTGGCAACATTCTTCAAGGACTTTGAAAAGTTATTTATAAAATTTGTATAAGTTTAGAAACAAACAAATTAACAAATAATAGCCAAATCATGCTAAAAATAAGAAACAGGGAGGTATTTATTACTTAATTTGTAACTGTAATATAAAGTTATGGTGATCAAAACTGGTATTATCTGTTATCTGTCTGGTATTATCTGTCTGGTATTATCAAAAAAATGTCTCTATGATCAATGGGTCAGAAACCAAATACCCAAGGATAAAACCCTTTGTATATGGAATTAATTTCTGAAAGAGAATATGAAAACATAAAATGGAGTGAAGATAGGGTTTCTAACGAAATGTTCTGATAAAAATAGATAGCTACTGTAAGAAATTAAAACAAGATCCACCTCTAACACCTTACACAAATGTCCATTGATAGTGGATCAAAAACCTATAGATCCTACTGGAAACTATAACATACACTGAGGAAAATTTAGGTAGACTGGTATAAGATTTGGACCTCAAGGCATCGTCAAAGATATGTACTACTGGCAAAGGCAACAAAATAAAAAATATACAATTAGAACTTCATTAAAGAGTAACTATGAACAAAGAAACATAAACTAAAAACTAAAGACAGCTAACAGAATAGGGAAAATATTTACATTCAACACTTCAGATAAAAGCTTTATATACAGGATAGTGAAAGTACTAACAAAAATCAGCAAATTCAAACACCCCTATCAAAAATGGGGAGAGGAAATGAACAGACCCTTCTCAAGAGAACACAAGAAAATCTTCAATAAGCACATGAAAAATACTCAGCAACATTTTTATTAGGGAAATTCAAATTAAGTCAAAAATTGGATGTCATCTCTCACAAGTAAGAATGGTACTTATCAAAACTAGTAGAAACAATTTGTGCTGACAGGGATCTGGTAGTAAAGGAACATTCATCCACTGTTGGTGGGAATGTATCCAATAAAGAATGGATTATGAAGATTTATACACACTGTGGAATACTAGACAGTTATAAGGAATGAGGAAATCATGCAATTTGCAGCAAAGTGGTTGGAACTGTGAGATACCATATTGAGTGAAGTAAAACAAGAAGAAAGGCAAATACAGAATGATCTCACTATATGTGATATGTAAGCTATATATATCAATTATACATAAATGATATATATGATATATATAAAATGTATATGTATAACTGGATAAGGAAATGTAATGTAGTAAGCGGGGGTGCCTAGATCACCTTTGACCCTAAACACTAAGGAGGAGAATATGAGAAAAAAATCAATGTGGAAGTAAGAGAAAGGGAAATAATGGGGAAATGGGTCAGGCTTTGATTATATTGGTTATGTTAAAGAGTTGTATACCTATACATTCAAATTACAGACTCAACAACGTTGAAAATATGAAGTCTAAGCTTTAACTATTGGTCTTGCTAATACCCTTCAAGGCATCAAGCAGGGCATTAGGAATGAGAGATGAAAGAGTATGAGAGCATAATGATGAGAGTTGACTCTAGTGGTAGAATTAGTGTCAAAATATGATATGCTTAAAACTCAACTATAAATAACTGCAAACTTCAGCTCTTTAATTATGGTTTTTTGTTCGTTTGTTTTGGGGCCACATCTGGCAGCACTCAGGGGTTACTCCTGGCTCTGTGCACAGAAATCAATCCTACCAGGGATCAAACCCTGGTTGGACACAAGCAAGACAGATGTCTTCCCTGCTGTGCTAATACTCTGGACATTTAACTAAGTTTTTTAAAGAAAACACAGACCACTTCTTTAGTGCATACAAATTCTATTGATCTAAGTATTCTAATATAGTTTCATGGAAAGCCAGTTCACATTTATTAACTAAAGGTTCCTGACATACTCAAAACTATTTTTAATTAAATTAACAATAGCCTATATAAAATTTAGATGATATAAACTTATGCGATCTAATCATATCTTGGTAGGATTTCATTTTTCTAGGGCCAAAGAGATAGTAAAGCAGATAGAGCATTTGTCTTGCTTAAGTGATCCCTGCAAGGGGTGATCCCTGAGTGCAGTGGAGTGTTCCTTGTGTGCAGATTCAGTAGTGATCTCTGAGTACAGACCCAAAAGAAAATTTTGAGAACTTCCAGATATGGCCCCCAAACAAATATAATTTGGCTATCAAAACCGAAGTAAAGGCAGTAGCTAAGGTGACCTACTAAAAATAGCAGCTTCCTAGACCTTCCTAAACACTGGAAACTTAAATTTTTATTTTAAAATATAGTCTTTTAAAAATCATGAAGTAAAAGTATATTAAATAATCCTTGCTCATTATATTAAACTTGATTCCTTCACTTGGTGATTTTTTTAATTGAAGTTTTGGCTTTTAGAAAAGGGCAAAACTAAAGGACTCCTACAAAAGTCTTCAGTTTAAACAGAAACTGTGATGTATGAAACCTACTTATGAAGGTAGAAATCTGGAAAAGACAAGCGGCTCCTCATTTAGAAGTTAATTTCAGGTATGTTGCCACTATGCTATCTAAAGGTGCAGCATAGTCTGCAAGGAAAATTTCTGTACTGTATGCTAAAATTAATGTCACTAACACACAGGCAATGCATGTTTAATAATACAATATCTTTTGGAGTCAATGGACTCTTAAAGAATTCTATTTCTTTAAAGTAACAAAAATAATTTTAATTTTTGATGATGGGTTTTTACAAAAGGCTTTCAACAAAAATATTTTTACTTTTAGATGAGCAATTCTTTTTTATTTTGAGTTATTCAAAGTAGGAGAGAATTTGAAAGAGAAAACAGGGAAATTTGGGACATGTGAAAAAGTTTTCACAGTTAGTTCAAATCAGTTCCTGTGTATATGTGTGAAAACAATGCCAAGTAACAGCTAGAATATTACATGAAGAAGCATATCTTCTCGGAGCAGAAAATGGTCATTGGTAAGACTACTGTAAAATGAAGACTGACAATAAAATTCATTTTCATTTGGTTTGATCTCTAAATTTATCTTTTCAATACTTACTGTATGTCAAATGCCATTCAAATGGTCAAGTACTAAAATGCATTACTTACTCAATTATGCCATTAATTATTGGAAACTGACACCTCCCACTGTTTAATAATTAGGTTGAAAGAGGTTGAGATGTGTTGCTAAGGATGAAACGAATCAGACTTCTAAATATGATACTAAAATCTTTTCCAAAAGGTACAAAATGTAAATCTTAATTTTCAGGTTAGAAATAATACATCATTAAAACTATATGATTTAAAAGAATTATGTCAAGAAATACAAAACAAAAATAATTATAATTTACTATAGCTTATATATTAGATTATATTTTATAATTTAGATTACCTGTTTTGAATCATCTGCTTCCAAAAGAAAATTATTATTCTAAATGTAATTACTTACTACCAAGCATGTATATGTTTTTACTTAGAAATAATATAACTGTAAATCAAATTAATGGTCCTTTGGTCTTTAGAAATTCAGAAGTAGGGGCTGGAACAATAGCACAGTGGTTAGGGCATTTGTCTTGCACACAGCTGACCCATGTTTGATCTTTGGCATCCCATATGATCACTTATTCCTGCAAGGAGTCATATCTGAGAGCACCAACAGGTTTGGCCCCAGAACCAAATTAAATAAATAAAAAGCAGAAGTAGATGATATTGCATGATTCTTCTGCAATGCCTTAGTTCACTCAATTTTGTTTAAGTGATATATTTATTCTGATACCCAAATATTTACTTTATACATATTCACTATTATTGTCTTAACATATAATATTCTCATATAGTTAAAGATATATGCAATATTCTTTCATTTTTTCAGGGCAAATTATATTGTTTGGATACTCTACCACTTTTCTTCAGTCATATATGTGCAAGCCTGTCCAAGACCTTAAGGGGTTCTAGGAATCAAATCCAAAACTGCATGTAAGGCAAACAGGTTACTTGTTGTACCTGACCCCTAGAGTAAGTATTTAATGTATTATATCTTATAGTTCTTAGAAGAATGCTGAAAATGTAGATTTTATTGTCCTTGTTGTACCACTTTGAAAAATAAGAGAAGTTGAATAACAAATCCAATGCTGTACGCAAGGCAATGGATCTAGTATGAACAATAAAAATTCAAACTAATTATTCCCTAAACTAAGCCACTCTCTACTAAATGGTAGGCAGTGAACTATAATCCAGAAATCAAAATATTCACTACAACTACAAGTAAATTCCATTAAATGCATAGACTTACATAATACTAAATACAAATAGAATTGTTCAGCTGTTTTCTATCTATTTATTTACTTATTTACTTATTTATTGGTTTTTTTGGTTTTGGAAAACATCTAGCCATTGTCAGGGGGTTAATCCTGGCTTTGTGCTTAGTAGTCATTTCTGAGGTGCTCAGTGGACCATAGGGGAACCAAGGCAAACCCTTCATGAAGCCATCATTTTTAGCTCCAGTTCACCTATTTTTTTTTTGCTTTATTTCATTGTAGAATTCCTTTGAATTTCCAGAAGATATTGACAACATGAGATAAAAGAACTCAGTTTAAGTAAAATCTAGTTTATTGTACTAAATAGCCATTACGCAACTAGAAGCTACAACAGAGTAATGAGTTAGTTGAAAAAAAAAGTGAGATTGTTATCTATGAAGTTATTTATAATAGCTCTCCCTCTTTTACTTAATATCTCAATTTGTCAATCAGAACCTTAAGCTGTGCTTCATGTTAAAGGGAAAATAATTCCAGATTCCATATAAACCTATTAAAAAGTCATTGTTCGGGGCAGGAGCCATAGAACAGCGGTAGGGTGTTTGCCTTGCATGCGGCTGACTCAGGACAGACCTGGTTTCAATCCCTGGCATTCCATATGGTCCCCAAGTGCATAGCTAGGAGTAAGTAACCCTTGAGCATCACCGAGTATCACTCCAAAACAAAACAAAACAAAATAGAAAAGGTCATTGTACATCAAATTGCTGTACTTGATAGTTTTTACCCTAAGAGTTTAAAGCAATGAGAAACATTGCTTTAAAGGGGAAAAGAAGTTGAAAAAAAATAGAGGCAGAATAAAGAGAAATGCTGTCATCTGAGTATCATTTAAAGAAAATGAGATGATTGAAAGTAAGACAATGACATTACTGTCAACAAATTTTAGTGGAACAGGAAAGGATGTGATACTGGAGGCCAAGCAAGAGTTACATGTTCTCTGCCACATGTCATTTGAGATTGGAGTCAGATTGACCTCCTGCAGAGGCCAGTCCAGGCTGGTCACAATAGCGTCTCCAAAGGGGCTGTAATGGGGGTGCAGAGGAGAAAAAGGGAAACCAAGAAGACTTTTTGGAGGAGGCGGCATCTAAGTCAGAGTCAAGTAGGTAGGATGTTTGCTTCCAGCAGGGTCATGGCTGGGGCAAAGACAGACTTGACAATATACAAAGAGGGGCCTTGGCACAGGGTAAACCGGGTTTGATCCACGGCATCTTATAATGTTCCCAGGAGTGGTTTTCGAGTGAAAAGTTACTAGTGGCTCCTGAACACTGTAAGATGTGGCCCAAAGTCAAAAATCAAAGAGAATGTACAAAGCCTGCCTCCACCTGTCCACATCCCCACCGTGCTCCATCTTCCTTTTGTGTCTGAAAGCCAAATTTAATTTCTTCTGGTATCTGAGGTGTACAGAGCACCACCATACAGCATGCTGGCCGTACACTAACAGCAGATTTTCATTCACATCAGAAGTGAGGTTCCAGCAGGCCTGTCAAAGACAGTGGGCAGCTGCTGTTGAAGGCGGTACTTCATGGGTTTTAGAGAGACCCAAAACCTATAGTTGAGGTCATGCCCCCCCCAAAACCTTCAGACCATTTTGGTCCCCTACACCCCAGTCTGCTTCTCTCAGCCAGCATGTCCCTGGTTCTGGTTAAAACGTCACCTCCTAAATCAGAATTACCCAAAGCCCTAGTGAAGCCCCTAACAAAATGAGAGAGACAGACAGACAGACAGACAGACAGACAGAGACAAAGACAGAGACAAAACCCAGTCTGATCTTTGTGGCTACATTCGAGGTTCCAGCCAAGCCATTGTAAAACTAGAGAGTCAGTGATCTAGAGAGTAAAAGAGAGAAATAGAAGAGAGCTAATGTGAGCTTCTTTTAAGATTAGAGCTAAATTATAATTGTTTGACAGAAACTGAACCTCAAAATCTATTTATAAAGTTAGAAATAATGGGATTCAGAACACTCTAAATGAGTGTGTCTCAGATCCAGTATACAAAAATTTTCAAGGTGTAAAATTAACTGTTTTTAAATATAAGGAAATTAATGTTGTCTGAACTACCTGTGTGGGAAAACAAAAATAATCTAGTTTATAGAGTGATATATTTTGGTCTAGTCCAAATCTCTGCACCACAATGCTAATATACAAAGATCTTAAAGATATGTAAGAGCCTCTACATGTCATGGGAGATATAAAATGGATGAAATGTTCACGTGGTCAGGTACTTCAGTCACAGACAGCTATTTGGAACAATGATCTATGATGCTCTACTGCTGTAATCCAACCCCTAGAAAAATTAGTTAGGAGCAGGGTCACCATGGGAATCAATAAATCAAGACACTCATATGGTAGAAAAGCTTGGGGGCAGGATGTGTCCAACTTCATGGTCTAAAGCACACCAGACCGACCTCTCTTTATTGACCAACTCAATCCACAACTGGGTAGGGGAGGGTCCAGTGACAAAGTGCCTATCCCTAGTTAATCCAATCTAGGTGGGACTTTTACATGTAATGAGAGCTTGGGTGAGAAGAAAGAAGGGGACTGGGGAAAATCTTTGTTTTGGGTAAAACGGTATAATCTAACAGAGATCCACAGAGTTTTAGTAGAATTCCATATCAATTCATTCTTTAATTATGTGATTTTGGGAAAATCTTTTAGTCTCTATACTATAAATTCCTCATCTGTAAAATAAAAACAATAAAAGCACACCAATACATTAATTATGAGTATTGAAATGTTATATATTCCTGTTATAAATTAAAAAATAAAATTATATTAAATAATACTTAAGATATATTTAAAATCATAATTAAATTATTTATCAATATTTATTATGATAGTAAACAGACAGTAGAAAACATTACTCTAAGTCTTTGTTTCATTTCGAAATTCATTGGTGAAAATTAATAATGTTTTATACTTATTTCTAAGCACTTAGAATAGAAGCCCTACAAGATAAATTAAAATTCTGCCCAGAATTAAAATTTTTTGTGAATTTGATTCACTAGTAAGTGTTTAATGTTTAAAATTTGTAATAAATTTTATACCCACTTTTATTGGGCTTTTATATAAAAATTCTAGATAATACCTTAATATATTAAAAACATAACATTGGGGGCAGTGAATACAGTGGATAAATATAGTGGGTATATTTACTTGCCTTGGATGCAACTGATTTGGGCTAAAATACAGCATCATAATAGAAAAATGAATTATAGTAATAATATCCAAAAACAATAGAGACAAAGGGATAAGCATGGTACCTCTCAGTAATATTGTACACCATGGTGTCTAAAAGGTAAAAAAAAAAAAAAAAGACAAGAAGTGAGAAAGACAGACAGAGACAAAGAACAAGAGAAGCAAAATGTCTTTCTCACAGGCAAGGAGGCTGGAATGAGTGGAGTTGGGGTAGGAGGCAGGAATCGTGCACTGGTGAAGGGCATTGTACATAGTATGACTGAAACTCAATCATGAACAACTGTGTATTAAGTTAAAACCTCTATTATGAACAAACTTGTAATTATGGTATAATTAAATAAAGCAATTGAAATAACACAACATTGATACCCTGAACCTACCAGGAGAGACCCCTGATGGCAGAGTTGAGTGGGCCCAGAGCAACAGAACCAGGTGAGCGCCTCCCAGCAAAGCACACACACACACACACACACACACACACACACACACACACACACACACACACACACACACACACGATGACTTTGGAAATATAGATATAGTAAGATAATAAATTCAGCCCAGATACAAGGCCAGGAATAGACACTAATAAACCCCTCTAGGCTTAGACTTGTCTGAATGTCAAAATAATTCCCTTATCTTATCCTTCTCTTAAGAAAGATAACATATAGATCTAAAATATCAGGGGTCCTCAAACTTTTTAAACAGGGGGCCAGTTCACTGTTCTTCAGACTGTTGGAGGGCCAGATTATAGTAAAAACAAAAATTATGAACAAATTTCTATGCACACTGCATATATCTTATTTAGAGGTGAACAAACAAAATGGGAATAAATACAATATGTGGCCTGCAGGCCGTAGTTTGAAGATCCCTGCTAGATTAACAAATATACTAGAATGAAATTCATAAAACCAGTCCACTAGAAAAAATTTGACCACCCGACACCCACAAGTCCTTAATATGTCCTTTCTAAAATTATATTTCCAAGTTCTTTTCCTATTTGAACTGCTTATCATCAAGTAGGCAAAATGGTTCATCACTTCTTTCAGTTGATGGGCTGATACAGGGGTAGTGCATATAGACATCAGTAATTGAATTCAATCCTATAAAAGGTATTTGGAACAGGGACTAAAGAGTTAATCTGGGATATAAGGTACTTGCCTAAGGTATAACCAACCCCAGTTCCAATCCCCAGTGATGCATAAAATCTCCTGAGATTAACCAGGAAGTTGTCTCTGAGTACCAGGAGAGAAATAAGTCCTATGATCTGGATGTGGCTAATTAAGTAAATAAATAAAATAAAATTATATTTAAATAATTTATATGCAATTGCATTCTACATTTCTCATCTACCAACAACATTTGACATTTTTTATATTTTAAGCAATTTTTTTTTGTTTTGGAGCCACAGTAGTCAGGGTTACTCTATACTCATGAATCACTCCTATTGGACACTGGGACTGAACATGATGCTGGGGAATGAACTGTGTCAGCCAAGTGCAAGGCAAATGTCAAATCCACTATTATCTCTGGCCCCATATTCTTGTAATTATGTTTTCAAAGTTTTTTGAATTGAATATTTGTGTCACCCTCAGAATTTAAAGTTAAAGATTTTATTTTTATTTATTAATTTATTTACTTTGGATTTGAGGACAAGTCCAGCAGTGGACTGTGCTCAATTATTACTCTTAACTCTGCATTTAAGGATCACTTCTTGTGAGCTAAGAAGGATCATACGTGGTAACAGGGATTGAAATTTAGCCTTAGCTACCTACTGTTCTATATTGTTAGCCTCAACAGTAAAGCTTTCAAAAACTCATATAAATTTTAACTTATATTTAAACTTCTAAATTTGGTACTTAGAAATGGAACCTTAGGGAAGAAAGGTGGTATTAAAGAGGCCATGAGTATGATGCCTCCATTTTGGAATTGGTGCTGCCTAAGGAAAGTCAGGTATGGGGTCAGAGAGATAGTACAGCAGTAGGGGGTTTGTCTTGCATGCAGCCAATTCAGGACGGATGGTGGTTAGAATTCTAGCTTCCCATATGGTCCCACGTGCCTGCCAGGAGTGATTCCCAAGCACAGAGCCAGGAGCAAGCCCTGAGCGCTGCTGGGTGTGACCCAAATATCAAAAAAGAAAAAGAAAGAAAGAAAGAAAGAAAGAAAGAAAGAAAGAAAGAAAGAAAGAAAGAAAGAAAGAAAGAAAGAAAGAAAGAAAGAAAGAAAGAAAGAAAAGAAAGAAAGAAAGAAAGAAAGAAAGAAGAAAGAGAGAAAGAGAGAAAGAGAGAAGAGAGAAAGAGAGAAAGAGAGAAAGAGAGAAGAGAGAAGAGAGAAAGAGAGAAGAAAGAAAGAAAGAAGAAGAAAGAGAAGAAGAAGAAAGAAAGAAAGAAAGAGAGAGAGAGAAAGAAAGAAAGAAAGAAAGAAAGAAAGAAAGAGAGAGAGAAGAAAGAGAAAGAGAAAGAAAGAAGAAAGAAAGAAAGAGAGAAAGAAGAAAGAAAGAAAGAGAGAGAAAGAAGAAAGAAAGAAAGAAAGAAAAAAGAAAGAAAGAGAGAAGAGAGAAAGAAAGAAAGAAAGAAAGAAAGGAAAGGAAAGAAAGAAAGGAAAGGAAAGGAAAGGAAAGAAAGGAAAGGAAAGGAAAGGAAAGGAAAGAAAGGAAAGGAAAGGAAAGGAAAGGAAAGGAAAGGAAAGGAAAGGAAAGGAAAGGAAAGGAAAGGAAAGGAAAGGAAAGGAAAGGAAAGGAAAGGAAAGGAAAGGAAAGGAAAGAAGGAAAGGAAAGGAAAGGAAAGGAGGAAAGGAAAGGAAAGGAAAGGAAAGGAAAGGAAAGGAAAGGAAAGGAAAGGAAAGGAAAGGAAAGGAAAGGAAAGGAAAGGAAAGGAAAGGAAAGGAAAGGAAAGGAAAGGAAAGGAAAGGAAAGGAAAGGAAAGGAAAGGAAAGGAAAGGAAAGGAAAGGAAAGGAAAAAAAGAAAAACGAAAAGAAAAAAAAGAGCCAGATAAGAAGCACAGCTACTCTTTGTCCATTAAGGAAGAAAGAAGGCAGCTGTCTCCAACTCAGGAAAGTGATGTCCTCCTCTGGAGGATTCAAAAACATATTTAAAGATGTCAGAAAAGAGTTGTTTAAACCACCTAGTCTGAGCAGTTTTGTTATAGTGACTTGAATTAATGAAGATGCATGTTCAGATTATAATTATATTTCAACAAAATTGTTATTTAATTCAATGTATTCTAATATATGCAGGTCATGTAAAGTACAGGCTAAATATTTTCATTTTGTTGGTTATAACTACCTTTTATTATTTCCATATTATTACTTCTATTTATATCTATTTGAATACCTTAGGTTCTACTAACTCAGCCTCAAAATGCTTTTCTAAACCATCACAACATGATAGGTATTGAAATTTGATTAAAATTATTAGTTTCCAGTATCTGTGTATATACTTAAATACAAACAGAAATTTATGTATACTCATACTGTGTCAAAATACTTAATGTCAGAAATAGTTTTCAAGACTCAGCTTAATCTAAAATGTGCTGCTCAAAATTCTGGACCAGTATAAATCAAGTAAAGTAACTTCTAAAATAGCCTAAATGCAAGAAAATGAACACAATTAAAAATAAAAATGTAATTGCTATACTTTAAAAATGCCTGAAATCAACACAAAATTCTTGTCACAGAAATGGTAGCTAAAATTTTGCTTGGCAAACAATTCATATCTTTGGAATCTACAAACAGTTATAAAGTTTTACAAATCTTAAGGTTTCCTGGCAACCAAAAACAGAACCATTCACATTAAAACAAAGTATGTATCTGTTTTGAATTTCTAAGGACCAGTGAATTTTCTGGAGCTATTGGTTCCTTAATGAGAATACCATTAGTGTGACTAAATGATTCTTGAATAAATACTATTAGGAATTATTCTTGATCCTGAAAAAGAAGATACTAACATCGCTTGTTTCTTTTTCTCCTCCTTTTCTTTTCAATATTATGTTTTTTCTCTGATTCTACATTATACTATTATTTAAAACCAAGAAAATCTGTTTTTTGTACTCTGGTTCAGTCATACAACTGCATGGTTTCTAAACACCTCTGGGTGTTGGACTAAAGGTACTTGACACCACAGAGCTACTGTAACATCACATCCTTTAAGTCCTAGAATTCAATTTTTTGGCTCAATTTCCCTGAAATTACTGCCAATGCTCCTGAGCAACAGTGTGAGAGCATGCTCCATAAAAATTAATGAATAATAATAGCCAATTATATTGGAGAAATTAATCCATTCAATAATTTGTCTTATTAAATAAAGGCAAATCAACAAGATTAAGGGATTAGAGTATGGTAATCTTAAGGGAAATATTATTCTGTCTTTTAGAATTACATCCTAATAATCTCTTAGTTAAGTGTAAATGTATTCAAAATCCAGGGACAAAATTATGTCTTCTAGTATGATAACTTCAAAATTAATAACTAGTAGTCAAACTTTATGTAAACTGTCATTTTCTTTTTTCTTTAGGTAAATATAAATGTTGATATTTTATAATAAATGCTCTTAAATTTTTGTGTGATATAAAAAGCAGAATTATAAGAGGCATTAAAAACATTTTCTAAGGCAGAAGAGAAGAAATAGTTATTGCTGCAGAGCCCAAAAAGCATATATTTAGAAATGTTTTGCCTATGCAAACATGAAAATCATCAAGTATAAAATACTCAGATTTAAACACTAGTCCATAAAAAGTATATCTATACAAACTGTATTTCACACAAACCAGGGTACTGTCTTCAAAAAATATTTCCAAATAAATCGCATATCATAACATACTTTACCATTTTATTGCTTGCAAACAAAAGATGTCAAACTAAAAATTTAAAGATACTCATTTCAAAAACCATATATTTAACAATTCACTTGTAAATATAATTTGTATCTAGATTTGTATCTATATTTTCCCAGCAAAATATCCATATATCAAGAAAATAATTTGTGACAATCAAAACTGTAAAATTAACTCTATTGTAGACTGAGCCTATGAAAATATTTATTATTCAGAGAAGATAATTTTTGAATCTAAGTTACAGAAGGAATAAAGTGAAGACCTATTGCTCTACACTATTTGATTATTGAAACTGTTAGTAGGGTAGGTAGTATTTCAGATGAAAATTAGTATATTTTTTGGGGGGCCACACCTGGTGACACTCAGGGATTACTCCTGGCTATGCACTCAGAAATCGCTCTTTTTAGGGACACCGGGGGATGGAACCATGTCCAACCTAGGCTAGTGCCAGCAAGGCAGACAACTTACCGATTCGAGCCACCACCAAAAATTAGTACATTTTAAAATTGTAGGTATATGACCCTAGAGAATAATATAATGTAAAGAACACTTTTGAGATATATTTAATAACAATGAGATCATTACATTTTGAAAATTGATTTAAAACTCCTAGAAAAAGAAAGAAGAAAGAAAGAAATGTAGGAACAAAGGAATAAAGGAAAGGAGGAAAGAAGGATGGATGGAAGGAATGAAGGGAAATAGAGAAAGCTAGAAAGGAAAAAAGAAAGTAGAGAGGAAGAAAAGAAAGGTAGGGAGAAAAAAATGAAATACCAAAATGAGCAAAAAACAAAAACTTCAGAAAGGTAGAAATACTAATTTATTCACTTGACAGAATGAGACGATGATAACTCAAATATTAAAAATAGTATTTAAGGGGCCGGAGAGATAGCATGGAGGTAAGGCATTTGCCTTTCATGCAGAAGGTCATCGGTTTGAATCCCGGCGTCCCATATGGTCCCCCGTGCCTGCCAGGAGCAATTTCTGAGCATGAAGCCAGGAGTAACCCCTGAGCACTGCCGGGTGTGACCCAAAAACCACAAAAAAAAGTAGTATTTAAATTATCAGTGTTTGGGTCAGAGCGGTGGCGCTAGAGGTAAGGTGTCTGTCTTGTGCACGCTAGCCTAGGAAGGGCTTGGGAGACCGCATGGGATGCTGGAAATCATGTCAGGGTTGGCTGAGTACAAGGCAAGTATCCTACCAGTTCGGCCCCCAAATTGTACATTTGTTAGTATTAAAGATGACTTTGAAATTATCTTCAAATAAAACTAGGCTTATTTGTTTTGTTTTCCTTTTAGGATATACATGCTAGTGCTAGTGCTCCTGATTTTAGGGATCACTCACAGAGGTTTTCAAGGTAACCATAGAGTGTGGAGTATGGGACTGATGCCAACAACATATACAGGGTAAAAACCTTATCCATGGTCCTAGTTCTTAGCCCCTATAATGGAGCTGAAACAGCATATTAGATTTCAATTTATAATGATGCACACATTAAAAATATAAAACTATAATTCAGGGGCTGGAGTGGTAGCACAGCGGTAGGGCGCTTGCCTTGCATGCAGCCATGGGATGAACTGTGGTTCAGTTCTCGGTATCCCATATGGTCCCCCAAGCCTGCTAGGGACAATTTCTGAGCACAAAGAGAGGAGTAACTCCTGTGCACCACCGGGTATGCCCCAAAACCAAATAAATAAAATAAAACAAAACTACAATTCAATATTATTGAATACAATTCAATATTATCTGAAAAAATATGCATACACATATGTTGTATATATACAAACATTTCATATATGTGTGCAAATATTTGTGTTACATGTGTAGTGGATGTATACATATGTGTACACACATTTTCAGTGCACATGCAGATGTATAAGCATATATGTGCATACATAAGATACAAAACCTAGCTTGATTCCTGGCATCACTGGGTGAGCCACCAGAGTTCCATGACCATCATGGATTCTGGAAAGTCCTAAGCATTGCAAGGTGACCTACACAATCATGGACAAAACAGTGCTTGAAGAGAATCACATCCTCAGGACTCCACATTATTAAACCAGTGTTGTGATTGGCTGAGAAACACATAGAAGATCGCAGATCTTCTGAAATCAAATTGAGAGCACCACATATAAAAAGATTTTGAAATTATTCAACACCAACTCATAATAAAAACTAAAACAAACATTATTTAAGATAGAGCCATATTCAACAAACCACAATTGTCACAAAATTCTGTATAGCAGTAAAAATTAAAAATGAGTCTTCTTTTTAAGATCATATGTCAAGGATGTCTACTTTCTCCACTATAATTAAGCATAGTTTTAAAATCCCTTACCAGAGTAATCAGAAAAGAAAAGAAATAGGATGCATCTAAAGTAGAAAATAAAATAAACTTATTATTTGCATATGAAAAAATATAATATAGTTAGAACACTCTAATAATGTCACTAAAACTCTCCCAGAAACAATAACCCGATATGCAATGCTGAAAGATTCTCACATAAGCATGTGTTTCATTTCTATATACAATGAACTAAACAGTTCCAGTTTAAAGTGTCCAAAATATCAATTATCTAGAAATAACTTTACAAATGATGAGAAAGACTTACACTCTGAAAACTAAGTGAAACAGAAAAGAGCACAGAGAGAATTAGATAATAGAAGAATTAACATTTCCAAACTGGCCACAATACTCAAGGAATTATACAGGTTTAATACAATGGCCATTGCAGTTCTGATTACAATCTTCGGAACTTAGTAAAAGCTATAATATTTGATAGAAATTCAATACTAGCTATTTTTTAAAAATGTTCCGCATGTGGATAAAGTCAAATTTTGCTGACAAAAGTGACTTTTGTTTGTTTGTTTGTTTTGGGGTCACATCTGACGGCACTCAGGGTTTACTCCTGGCTCTGAGTGCAGAAATCGCTCCTGACAGGCACAGGGGAACATATGGGATGCTGGTATTCGAACCACTGTCCATCCTGAATCGGCTGTATGCAAGGCAAATGCCCTACTGCTGTACTATCTTTCAGACGCCCAATAGTGACTTTTCATATAAGTTATGCTCAAATAGAAATGACTGTCATTTAAAATAAGTGTCAATAATTCATATGCATGGTAATCAGAGGTAATAGCTTTGAAGCCACTAGATAGGTAATCTGATATGCATACTTTATCCATTCATTATTGCTATTTAAGTAAATAAATTCTCACAAAGTAAAAACAAAAAATCTTCAAAAAACAAAATAATTTATGAAAAAATATGAAAGGTATTACATTTTGTTAGTTTAAATTATACTAGAAAGCTATAATAATCACAGTTCTGTGAAAAAATAAAAGCAATCTCAAACCACTCAGAAAAATGGGCAGTCAATCTATAAATGTTTATATTAGTCACAGAAATTGGTCACATGAAATGGAGCAAGAAAAATTTCTTCAATAAATGTATTGTTAAATTAGATACCTACATGCAAGAAGAAAGAAAAAGAAACAAAAGAAAGAAAAAAGCTATCTCACTCTATAAACATGTTGTTTAAAATAGATTGGATTAAACCAAATTCCATAAAAAGACATTAAGGAAAACATAGTCTGAACACTCCAGGATATGGGCCTCAGATGTATTTTTAGTAATTGGATTCCAGAGAAAACAAAAAAAGAAAACAAAGGAAACAAAACAAAAATGAACAAATTAGACAATATAAAATTAAAACATTTTTGCATAAAGAAAGTCAGTCTAAAATTAAAAGACACCTACCCTGCTAAAATCCTTGGCAGCTGAATTTAGACCTTATAACTTTCCCCACTGCCAATGACCCAGCTTCACTGCTGTTCTACTAATCTTTGCCGAGACTCCTTTCTAGCTGCCAAAAATTGGAGTTAGCTGGTTTTGTGCTTGGCATTTCCAGAGACTGCTTGGAGCCAGCTGGGTCATCCCCAATACCCCACCTCTATACTTCCAGAACTCCTCAAGTCCTTGCAGTCACACCATGAACCATCGCTGTCACTATATGTATTCCATCAAACTAGATGTGAAATTAATTTAGAAACAAGGCTATTTGTTATTTGTTTGTTCAACAATTTGAAGCATTGTAAAGGGAAGTTACATAGTAGAAAAATCCCAAACTTTTAGAAGTCAAGATATCTGAGAGAAGGTACAGATAGTAAACTGAGTGGCTCAATGCAAATTGTCGGAACTCCAATGACACCCAGGGAAAGCTCTGTATACAGTTTCCTATCTGTCACCCTGGAGGAAAATCACCTTCAAACATTACCTGAAATTATGACTCAAGTAAAATAAATTAATTAAAAATATTTTTTCATTGAAAAGCATCTACAAATACTAACACATATATTGATTAAAAAACAGGTATATGGGTTAAGGTGTGTATTTCATTTAATGTGTTTCTCTATAATATATTGTTTTAAATAGTGATTTAAAGATGGCATACCAAAGTGAAATACTAATATCCTTTATAGAATAATAAGTACAGACAAATGGGAAACATTTGATGAAAATATTAAATGAAATTATACTCCAAAAGTATACTGTAGGGGCTGGAGTGGTGGCACTAGAGATAAGGAATCTGCTTTGCAAGCTATAGCCTAGGACGGAAAGTGGTTCAGTCCCCCAGCATCCCATATAGTTCCGCCAAGCCAGGAGTGATATCTGAGCACATAGCCAGGAGTAACTGCTGAGCATCAATGGGTGTGGCCCAAAAACAAAAAAAAAATATATACTGTATTTGACATGTCTGCTGTTAGTGTATTAATTACTAATTAAGTAATTAATTACTAGCTAATTAATTACTTTCAGATGGATTAAGTACAAAAATATTTAAATAAATGTAGCTACCATATACATTAAATTGTGTGGGGAACAAGGAAGATCAAAATTTGGAGGCCTCTTTCTGTGATCAATTAAAGTGAGATAGTAAGGAGCTGGCCTTGCATATAATCTACAATTGTTCAATCCCCAGCACTGCATATGATACGTAGAGCACTGCCAGTATTAACTACTGAGCATAGAGCCAGGTATAAATGTGTTACTGTGTTACTATATTCTTTTTTTTTTATTTAAACATTCTTTTCTTCCTTTTTCTGTTTCATTTCATTTTTCTCATAACTGCTTTCACTTTTCTTTAAGAAGTTTATTATGATCAACTATGTCAAATACATGATGACATTTTTTAAATAAAGCAAAGAAAAAATATAAACTTTTACAGTCATAAGAGCACAATTATTTATGATTCTACACAAAGCCAACAGTACAAATACTTTTAAAATTATGGAATTAAGGAAGAGAAATAAATACACACATCTATATATAATTGAAGAAATAAAAATGAAGTTAAAAAATAATTAAGAAAAAAGTGATGTAGGAGATTACCATACATATGGAGATAAACAGGTCAAGAGATAGTATTATAGAAATATTAAACATATAGAGGAATTATATAACAAATGGTTGAATAGGCTATATAATTTATATGATTATATAAGATATAGAAAACTTGCAGAAAATAATATGATTCTGCAGGGAAATGTTAGGGTTCTTTCTAGGTTTTGTACATGAGGAAATAGAATTAAAGCTTGGAAAATAAGAAATTATTTCCTGAACATTTTTGAAACAGAAATTGCCTATCTGTTACTTAATGAAAACAGAGCAACATCAAATGAAATCTAAATGGATCTAATAGTTGTCAACAAAGTAGTCTTAACAGTACACTTCTATTAACTGAAACCCAACCAGGCTGTAAAAGTTAAACATAAGGGAATAAAATGTGTAGGACTCACTCATATCAAGGAAATACTTTGAAATATTCCCAACCAGAGAGTTGAAAATGATGTTAAATTGTGTAAACCACCACCTGCAACTGCAAGCTAAATCAGTGAGTTAACAAATATGTGTCTCCAGGTATCTATTCCTATGCAACATGTAACAAATCAATGGAATAGCCCTCATCCAACAAAATAGCTATCATCAAAGTCTGGTTGAACCTATATAATAATATACTCTGGGATATTTCCAAACTGGTAGTACAGAAAATGACAAGGGATATATCATGGACAGAATAAAAAAAGCAATAAAGAAAAAATATAAGGAATAAAATCTCAGAATTGGAAAAATATACAAAATGAAAATATAGTGAATAGGCAGTATAAAAACAAAGTTTTTAGAAAGTTTTTAGCAAAGTTTTTATATCATACAGAATCATTTGTGATATCAAACATCAACTATAGTAACAGACTTTATTATAAAACAGGACATTTTATATATTATTTGTTTTAGTTCCCAGAACCATTTTCTCAGTCAGGCAGTTATGGGTTGTTCTATTTAATATTAGAAAATTATGCCTTTCTTGTTTTAGAAATTATATTTAAGAGAAAATATTTCTGGCTCTCAGCTAAATTTTAAGCTGTGCTATATCACTTACTAGCAGTTAGTTTTTTCTATTTAAATCAATTTCTGTATTGTTGAACATAGGTGATTTTGGAAAAAAAAAGTTTTTTTTTTTTGGCCATGCCCAGTGGCATTCAGGGGTTACTCCTGGCTCTGTGCTCAGAAATCACTCCTGAAATGCTGGGGGGACAAAATAGGAAGCCTGGGGACAGAAACTGTGTTGGTTCCAGATTACCTTCATGCGAGGCAAACAGCTTCCCAGTTGTGCTATTGCTCTGGCCCAGTTTTTCAAAATTTTGAGTGTGTAGGGCCTTACATGAAACTTTTTTAACATTAAAACAGGTTGTGATATGCATTCTTAGCTCCAAGTTTATTAATTTTAAGAAACACTTTTTGGACAGGTTAATCTAAGCCACTTGTTACACTTTTTCACAACAATTTCTGTTAATATATCAATACTACTGTGTTTTTCATACTAACTTTTTTCACTTTCCAGAACATGGTATACAAATATGAGTAGATTCTATGAATGTTCATATATAAATATTTAGGATAAGATTAATTTTAATTTAATTTGCTGTCAAATACACTATTTTTGTTTTATTTGTTATTATTCGTGGCTTGATTCACTTGGAAGTGACTGGTTAAACATGTTATCTTTGGAGGTCCTGGTGTTTCAAAAATTAATCTGAAAAACTTGTTTCTCAAGGAGCTTATGGTCCAGTGAGTTTGATTGATTTTAATACATTGCACACTTGAAGAACAATGATTTATCCTTTTCTATTTCTATGGAAACACGAGGATAACATGGAGTTTATCTTGGGAGTTAGGAAAAGCCCTAACAGTTAAAATAATATGTTAATTGAGGAATAAATGATTCGAGAAAAATTGTAAGTCCCATGAGAATAGGGACTGTCTCTTCCAGGCCAAAGTGATAATGTAGCAAAGATGGTGCTTGCTTTGCAAGCAGCAGACACTGATCACATGCCCTTCAGGCTACCTCATATGAGCCCAAGAGACAAAAATAGCAGTGCATGAAGTATACTCTTACACCACCAGCTGTGGGTAAAAAAACTAAACAAACAAAAAAGACTGTCTTTTCATCATTTTATATATAAAAGGTGCTGCTGAATGCCTGTAATTAGAAGATAACTAATTAAGAGACACCCCATACGTGAAGATATATCACATAAATTCACCTTCTTCTAAACTTTGTTACATATCATTTTGTTTTGTTTTTACAGTTAATAGTAATTTAGTGAGCTAATCATAACAATGTCAATAGAGTGAGGAATGTAGAAAGCCTGTCTGGAATACAGGCGGGGGTGGGGAGGGAAGAAATGGGGGCATTGGTGATGAGAAGGTTACATGGGTGAAAGGGGGTGTTCTTGTTATGACTGAAACCCAATTACAATTATGTTTGTAATCACGGTGTTTAAATAAAAATATTTAATTAAAAATTGGAAAAAACACTAGACAATATCATAGTGGTTTTTCTTAGTCCTTCTTGAACTATGCACTAAAATCTCTTAACCTTTTTGAACTATGCACTCAAATCTCTTAACTTTATCAGAATAAAATAAATTGGAATTAATTTTTCAAGAACAAACTTTAATATTATATATGCTCTTACTTCCTCTTCATTATTATATCTTACTAGTTACTATATTTCCTATCAAGTGTAAGATATAACATTGAGCTTTGCTATTTATTTTACAAAGTCAGTTTCCAATATATATTTGTTATTATCCCTTTCAGGGTCCTCAAACTTTTTAAACAAGGGGCCAGTTCACTGTCCCTCAGACCATTGGAGGGTCTGACTATAGTAAAAACAAAAGTTATGAACGAATTCTTATACACACTGCATATATCTTATTTTGCAATGAAGAAACAAAACAGATACAAATACAATATGTGGCCGTGGGCCATAGTTTGAGGTCCACTGCGGCTTATTTTACCCTCAGAAAACATTTAAAATTAATAGTAACAGTAAATAATATTTATCTTCTTTTTTAGAATAAATTACTATTTCAAATCAGTTTTTTTTTTAATAATTTATCACTCTTATTTGAAGGGAATGAAAAAATATTGGTTATATAATATTAATAATGGAAAACTGCCAACATAACTAAAATATTTACAAATTCTACATTATAACTAACTATATTATATATTTATTAAAGATGATTATATGACTGTATTTAGAATAGAATGATAGATTGAAATATATTCTTCTTACTTCCCATAAACTAATCTCTTTTATGTTTTAATGGCATTAATTTTGTTAATTAAAACAATAAAAGTCTATTTTAAAATAGTATATTAGAACTAGTACAAATGTAATTTTCTAACTTTATTAGGTTATGAAATGATAAGCTATTCCACATAAAAATGTAATTGTTATTTAATGTCCTAATACAGGTATGTAAGTCTGTATTGTCTGCTTTACAGAGATCACAAAACTGAAGATTTCTAGAAAAAATGTAAAAATGACTTGTTTCAGATTCATATTTCTGCGGCATCTCAAGTGGAATCACACATACTATACTTGAGAACAGTCTTTTCACTTTCTTGTATAGGTTCATGAGTCATTTAATTTCCTTGCCCAATGTATCTGCCCTTCCGACACTCACTTACATTTCGTGCAAAAAAAGAATTTCAACTGAGCACAAAAAAGTGTTATGTAACCATATAAACATAAACTGATTATTTAAAAATATGCCAGTATACAACACAATCAGATTAAAAAATCTTGGGAATATATGCCTCTTTATATAAGTCAAATAAGTTATTGAAATAATCAATGTAAAAATGTAAGGTCATGTCAAATTGGGTTGACTATAATGGCAGGTATGTGTACTCTAATTTTTTCTTCACCATTTTTTTAAAAAAATTTGGCTATTCCAATTTTAGTTCATGCTGACTTTCCATGTTTTGATTATGCATGTATATGAACTAAAAGTCTTTATATATCTACCATTTTTCATTTAAAAGATACAATCTACAGAAATAAAAGTGTGTAAAAAATTGAATACTGCATTTATAAGCAGGTATTTCATAATTTGTACCTAAATAGTAATATGCTCTTAATTATTTGAAAAAAAAATAGGCAATCTGGTTGTAAAAAGAATACTGTCATAAATGTTTAAAATTAAAATTCTGCATTGTATATTAATTCTTTAAATAAATATCTAGTGAATTTTGTTATTAATATTTACTCTTCCTTATCATATAATTGTAACATGCATTTTTAAGTGTATATATGTCTGTTTGTGTGTATATATATGTGTATATATATATACTTATGCATTGAAGAGATTTACTTGCCTCTTTAAACTAAGGACCTATTACTTCACTATACTAGGTACTCTTAAGAAACAATATATTTATGGCAATCAAATCACAGAAATTTTTTGCATTATATATTCTTTTAAGGCCTAAAACTAGAAATCTACACTTTGAGTTACAGAATATATTTTCCTCAATTTATAAGAACATTTTATATCATTTTATATGTAAAGCATCAAGATCTTAATCATTTTAAACCAAAAATGTTACAAACATTAAAAATAGATGCAAATGATTTAACTATTACTGTGTATATCAAAGTATTAGAGTGAAAACTACTACAAAAATCAAATATACAGAGTCGTATCAACAAAAATCAAGATGTGCTCTGTAATGCCTTTAATTTATAAAGCTTCCTTTGAAAATGAAAACAAATCAAGCTATGTAAATATCCTAGAATATTAACTTTCCCCTTGAGTGCTGGTTCCTGGCAAGAATCACTTAGGGAGTTTGCAAACAATCTTAGGATGTAGTGCAACTTTTGGCTCATATTATACACTCAAGACACTCGAATAGTTCGAATTATCTATGAAAAGGGAGATGCAATCAATCAAAGATGAACAAAATGGAAATCTTTTATATTCCTTCATAAACATGGCAAAAACTGCTCTCAACATTCACCACCCCCCTTCCCATGGAAGAGCAAAGTAGGACTCCAACCTATAGTTTACTTTTATTTGAAAACACACGCAGTCACAGCTCAGAGTAGATTTATTTTCAATATTCTATGGTGGGTGTAGTAGGCACTAAATAAACTGAATACATAAATATGATCTTTCATAGGGGAAGCCAGGGTATTGAACTTATGGGACAGTTGAGATGGTGATAATCATTGACTAAGAAACAGAGACAAAAGGAAATGTCATAGTTTAGGCGAGTGTGCAAAGCAGCTGCCTTATGGTTTGTGTTTACCGCTCCGGCCAAGAAATGTCATAGTTTTATCCCCATAACTCAGTTTAGTTTTTTATTCCCAATCTGAACATTAGACTTTTACAAATTAATATTGTTAAAGTATAAATAACATTAAGCTTGCAATGCTGGCTTAATTATTTCCAGTATTTTTTGCATTGTAGCTAAAATCATGCAGATATTTAATTCCTACTTAAGTGACAAAAATTATCTAAGTTCCTCTTCCTCAAAATTCCTTTTCACCTAGGCCTTGGCTTTCAAGTTTTTAATTCATGTCAATATTGATAGTTGTACTCATTTTATTTTTTTATACATTTTCTAGGTATTGGGAGGAGAGTGGTCATGCCCATCAATGCTCAGTGACAGTTTCTGGCTCTGTGTTCTGGAGTAATCCCTAGCAGTTCTTTGGGTACTATATGTGGTACTGGATTTGAACCAATGTCAGATTTGTGCAAGACAAACACCATAACACTGTACTCTTTCTCCACCATATATTAGCAATTTTTGCAAGAAACTTTTTTATATAACTTTTGATTAAAGTTAAAGCATCTTAACACTCGCAATATTGAATCATGTCCATCAACTTTCACAATGATCCAGATAGCATCTGTTCCCCTAGATTATCTTCATAAAGCATCTCATAGATCTGTTTAGCCACCATTACTCTTACCTAGTATGTTCTCTTTGCACTATTCCATTCACTGACCCTGTCTCTTGACTGTAAATTTCACTTTTTTCTCATATTCAGAGTCAAGCACAATCTCTATTTAATGAAATACCTTGGAAATAGTACCATAAATCTATAGTCCTACAACCATATAGTTCTATAGCTATAAAGTCCTATAGCCGTACACTCATTATAGATTGCTTTACAATCAACATGCTTCTACAGTACATTTTTCTATAAAATAAAGTGTATCAAAACTTTTATTTAAAATATTTATTTTCTTCTCACTTCCTTAAACATAATATTAATTCACCGTTAGATTGCTGGTCCTTGGAAATATAAATAGCATTGAAACCCTATACTGAAATATGGGGAATGTAACTTCTAAATTGGCATAATCCTTTCAAATTATTTTAAGTTGACCTTCTGAAAGTGAACTTTTTAACATTAAAACATTTATAATAACTTATCTAACAATTATCATGATTATACATGATTCCCAATTATCTATGACTACATATATTAAAATCAAATATTGCCTATAGTTTTAAAAAGATACATATACCTATATATGTTTAAAACACATAGCTGTGCATATATATACACACACATACATATATATATTTATATATATACATATAAGACTTTTGTAAAGAATTGCTACAATTTCTTTTGAGCCAGTGGGGACATACTATGCAGTACTCAGTGGCAATTCCTGGCTATATGCTCAGGAGTTATGACTGGCAGTGTTCAGGTGGCCATATATGGTATTGAGGATTAGAACTAAGGTAAGCTATATGGAAGACAAGTGCATTGATCTCTATACGATGTATCTGGGTCCCAAAATTGTTCTAATTTTTAGCATCTACTAATACAGATTTAACCTATAAATAATTTAAAATTCGAATCTAAAATGAATAATCTCATTTAACATTTTATGACTGAATGTGAATGATTTAATAGGCATAAAAGTAATTAATCAAATATTTTTAATATTATTTTTTATTCTAGTAATCTCCAGAAACTTTTTAGGTAATGTAACTCACTCATAATTTCATGTTTCATGAATTTAAGAAATAAAAAATTTCCTTCATCTCATAGCTTTGAATTTTATCCATATGGCTTCTGAAAAATAGTTCTATGTCTTCTTAGGTCGCACAATATTTGGGCATAGGGAAATTTTAAATTTGTTGACTCCCATTAAAAATTATCAAGGCGGGCTAGGAGAGATATTACAGTGGTGTTTGCCTTGCAAGCAGCCAATCCAGGACCAAAGGTGGTTGATTAGAATCCCGGTGTCCCATATGGTCCCCCGTGCCTGCCAGGAGCTATTTTTGAGCAGACAGCCAGGAGTAACCCCTGAGCACCGCCGGGTATGGCCCAAAAACCAAAAAAAAAAATTATCAAGGCTAAATTAAAAGATGTATGATATGTAACAATATGTGTGCATGCATGTGTACTTAACATAAAACTCTGTGTGCCTGTGCTGTGTGTTTGAGCCACACCCAGCAGATCTTGGTTCTTCTGGATCCATGTTCAAGGATCATTTGTGGTTGTGATATGTAGTGCCAGAGATAGAATCTGGTTTACTTATGTGCAAAGCAAGTACCCTGAAATTTACACTTCTGTGAGCTGTTAAAGGAGAACACATACTAAATACTCAAAGCAGCACTGTTTGCAGCAAATATGCTTCTGTAGTTCTAGTTAGTTTAGTCCTTGTTATAGTTATAATACCAATCAAACCCAAATTTCCCTAAATTACAATATCTTTTCTACATTATATAAGATTACACATATAAAGTTTTATATTATATTTAAGTTAATTGTATATTTAAATACTAACAAAATGTTAGTCATTATTTTTACGCTCACAGATTTGTATGAATTTTTATGTTTTTATTATCATTCAAATTGAATGTTCAATTAATATCCTTTTCTAACTATTGATATTATAATAAAATGAAAAAGTGATAACATAAATGTATCACATGTTAATTATGAGTAAAACAATTATTTTAATATTAAATAAAATATTGCTTATATACTATTAGTGTTCTTTATTTTATACCTGCTAGAAACTTCACTATTTTTTTGAATCTATATCATAACAAGATGATGACTTTTGTGAAATTTCAATGATTTTGAACATAGATAACTTTTTTCATATATTCTATTTTAAAAATATTTTATTACTGATTAGAAAGTTTCTTTGTTCTTTTATCTTCAGAGTATAGTTTTTACTACTGAAACTGTTGCTATTACTAATTTACAATAAAGTTTAGAGGAAACAAATCTTGAACATAAAATGATATTATATTTCCTAACCTATTAGCCATTTTTTAACTCGAACTGAAATTTTTCACAATTAAAATTGGGATTTCAGAAATAAAGAAGAGAAAAATAATATAAATTGACATTATTAATTTTATTTTCAATAAAAGTTCTCAAAATGATAAGTGATATAATGACAGAAGTTTTATGAGAGCCACAATTCCAATGTAAAGGCAAATAAAGATGCAGTCATAAAATTGCATATATACTAATATTTAATAAATAAAAACAATAAAATAGTTAAACTATTATTAATTAAAATTTAAATACACCATTGCCCTCAGATAAAAATAAACAATTATATTGTCATTTTGTAGCAATTTTAAAGAAAACATACATTTAAAATTAAAATAATGCTATTGAATTGAGTTCAATATAAATATTTCTCTTGAGTACTATTCTAGTACTTACATATTTACAGTGGTAATTTTGCCCATTTCTAAGGAACCTAAGACAGACTAACCGTCAATGCCCAATTACAATACAGAACCACCTGGTGATCAAGTTACTTGCAAACACAGACTGATGACACTAGACATGTTACACCCGATCTCTAGAAATCAGAATTAGATATTATTCATATCCTATAACCCATTATTTCTATTTCATACATAATTATTAAAAATAATTATCCTTAATATTAAGAACCAAGCATTCACTTTATACATAAGAAATAGAGCTAAAGAAAAGTATTACTTCGCCTTTTTCTCTTTATAGCCTTTTATGTTTGCATCAAATGAACTTTACATTGACTAGATTGATTTTTTCTAAAATCTATTACTTGGAAAAAATGATATTTGGCTTTTACTTCACTTTCAAAGATGTGAGGAATCCACAAAATATGTTTTAGTGAATTTTGTAATATATAAACAAAGTATTTTATTAAAAGTTGAGTATTTAAAATGTTTATGACTAAAACTCAACTACAATTATGCTTGTAATCATGGTGCTTAAATATTTTAAAAAAATAAAATGTTCCATATAGTTTTCAATACAAATACATCAAGTGCCATAAAAGTTAAAATTATTGTATGTAATCAACTCTATATTTCTTTACATCATTGTTTTTCATGTTAAAAACACCTCATTCACTGAAAACATAAATGTAAACTTCCATAAAATGAACACTTTACTAGTACCTTCTGATTTAAAAAAAATAATAAAACACATGAGTTATTGTTTTTCTCACTTTTACTTTTACTTTGACCCTCTCCCCATCTCTCAATCCTAATTATTTGTTTTGCCAAAGCCAAAATTAACACCTTAAAAATAGTTTTCTTATGGTCTTAAGAAAAATAAAAGACATTATTGTAATAATATCCAAAGAGAATAGAGATGAGGGCTGGAAGGACTTGCCATGATATGAAACTTACCACAAAGAGTGGTGAGTGCAGTCAGAGAAATAACTACACTAACAACTATCATAACAATGGTAGTGAGTGAGAGAAGTATGCCTGTCAAGAATACAGGCAAGGAGTGGGGAATGATGGATATGGGTGGCATTGTTGGTGGGAAGGTTGCACTGGTGAAGGGGGGGGTATTCTTTTTTATATATCTGAAACCCAAAACAAGCATGCCTGTAATCATGGTATTAAATAATCATATTATTAAAAATAAATAAATAAATAAAATGAAATAACCAAAAATAGTTTGTTTATTTCTCTTCTGATATATCTGAAATATATCTTAAAACAATTTTATTTATTTTTATTTATTTATTTTTAAGGAGGACACACTAGCTGTGTGTGCTGAGGGCTTATTAATTTCTAGCTCTGTACTCATGGATTATTCTAGGCATTGCTTAGGGGCTTTATGTTGAAAAACAAACCCTGGTCTGCTACCTGCAAAACAAGTGCCCCGCCTGTCAGTTACTATATTTTGGGGGCCATACTTTTACTTTTAATAGTAAAACAATAAAAATAATCATTTTGTTTATAGAGTAATTCTGATAAAATTCCCTTTTTTGTTATTCTCTGTGGGATTTTTTTCTTTTATTTTTTAGGCCACACCAGCAGCGCTCAAGAGTTACTCCTGTCTCTGTGCTCAGAAATCACTCCTGGAAAGCTACTGGCATGGGTTTGAACCTGGGTCAGCTGTGTGCAAGAAAAACACCCTAATCGCTGCATCATTACCCCAGCCCCAACAATTTATTTCTTATATGATTGGCATACACAAATTTGGAGACTGAAAATTCCCAAGACTGTTGTTAAACTGTCAGCTTGGGAAAGCTAATATGTTATTCCAAAGACCAGAAAACCAGAAAAGGCAAAGTTGTAAGTTTCAGAATGAAAGACATCTGACTCAAAAACCAAAAAAAAAAAAATTGAAGTGCCTTTTTTTGTGTCTGTACACCGGACAAGATTGATGGTATTCAAACAGTTATGCAGAAATTCCCACTCAACCTTTCTGTTCTATTCATATCATCAATGAGTTGTATGATGCCTGCCAACACAGAAAGGACAATCAATTCTAGTATGTCTGTTTATTTAAATATTACTCTCATCCAAAAATAGTTTTGCAAACTCATTCAAAATAATATTATAAAATATATTCAGGTGACCACCAACATTCAATTTCAAACAATATTAATCATTTAGTGATAAATATTATCACAGAGTTCTCCAACTTATTTTCATGGATACCATGTCTCTATCAATTTCTGATACTCCAATGATTCTTTTCCTTTTGTAGATCTACCAATTCAGAAAAATATAATATTTGTGCTGAATGGACTATGAAATATACAATTAATTGTCATTAATGTATTTGCATTTTTGGTAGTTGAGTTATGCCTGATGGTGCTTAGGGTTTATTCTTGGATCTCTGTTCATATTGCAGATGCCAGAGGTTTAACATGAGTCAGTTGCATCAAGGCAATAGCCCTACCAACTGCACTATATATCTTTATAGTCCACAAACTTCCCTTTTAAGGTAGACAGTGGCTAATACTATAACGCAGCTCTACTAATATGGGGTATTGCTAATAATGATTCAGCAAAAAATGAATGCTTCTCAGAATTAATATGCAGACAATATATATTTTATTAATGAGTAAGTAAACAGTACCTTCTAAGGTTTGGGCCCACCTCTAAAGAAATCCCTACAGTAAGAGATTACGTAAGTAAACATTGTTTCCTCCACGTTTTTCTTTTTGTAAAAAAAAAAAATCTACAGAGGAATAAATGCTGATTATCTAACTTTTGACTGATGTAGGTGGGGTATTACACTGAACTGTCCATTTTCGTTTTTCAAGAAAATTGGATTTTGATTAAAATCTAACATCACATCCATGACATGAGCAAGAATGGCTTCTGAGTGTCAATCAACTGCAGTCCTGTGAGTTATTTAGGAAATTGATAATCACCACTTAGAACTGCATCCAACTACATAAATCCAAAGGATAGAAACTAAGATTTAACAAAACCTTTCATGTATAACCTTCCATTTTCTCCTCCAGGGAGTTTAGAGTCAATTTAAGACTCCTAGTTTAGGCATGATTCTTGTTTCTCCTTATTTTCAAGTTAGCGTTTTGTGGTTAGATAAATGCTAAGTGACAGCAAACAGATCTTCAATATGTGTAGAAATCTGGTTTGAATAATAGATATACAGACTTAATTATATGTAGAGTTTTGTGAATTTTCCTATTTATTAAAATTGTAATATTATAATATATTAAGACACCAGACAATGACTTTTAAGTTGTTTTTTTATTTTCTTCTTTTATTTGAAAATCATGAGAATTATAAAGGAATTCTTTTCTAACTGCTGCTTTTTTTTTTTACCTGTTTCTAAATTTTTTATACATTCCCAAGAGATAAGAGTAGAGGAACATAAATGGGTGATCGTCACCAGACCAATAAAAAGCTATATATTTAACTTTGAAATTCTAGCCCAACCCTTCATAAAGGGGACAAGGGACTGAAAATGTAATGAATGGTAACATCTATTGAGGAGGCCATAATAAAAATTAGTAGATTGTTTTGGAGACTTTCCAGGTCAAAAAAATACTAGTTGAAGAGAAGGATATACCTCAATTTAGTCTGGACTGAAACTTCTGAACTCTGGGCCATACAGAATTTCCCTATGTATTCTTTATTAGACTCTTGATCTGTAACCTTTATCAAATCTTAATAAATTTGTAAGCAGAGAATTTACCTAATTTCCACAAGGCATTCTTGTAAATTGAGGCGAGGTTCTGGAAAAATACAATTGAACCTACTATGACAAAAATGTGGGTTTTCCGAGTAGCTATTATTTGAAGTTGACATATCTATGTATTGGTTTAGAAGTGGCGATTGAGCTTTTGGATCACTCTTGCAATGCTCAGCAACGATTCTGGTAGTACTCAGCAGATTATGCAGTGCTGAAGAAAAAAACTAAAATCAGCAGTAGTGTGTAAGGCAAATTAACCCTTGTATTATTTCTCTGGCCTGGAAATGTGTATCCTAAGTAGAATGGGAACATTCTTGTAGAATTAGACTCTTTAATCTCTTGAATCTGTTTTTGATTTATAGTTAGTAATATTAGAATTTAATAATTATGTGATACCAGTTATTAATCCTCAACCTTCGGATGACGGATATAGGTTTAATTTTATGCATCAACTGACTGGGTCATGCACTTGTCCAGAAATTTAGTAAATTTAGTAAAGATATTATTTGTAGAAATGTAGGATGTTTCTGTGTACAAATGGTACTTGAATGAGCAATGCATATTGTCTTCCCAATGTTCACAGCAAAACCTGACCCACTAATGGTTTAAATAGAACTAAAAACATGAAAGAAAAATAATATTCTCTCTTATTCCCTCATTGAATATTGGGAAGACAATCTACATTGCTCATTCAATTACCATTTGCACAAAGAAACACATTGGTCTTCTTTCCACTCAGACTGGGATAGGGATTTACTTTAGCACAGACCTGAATATCAGGAACCTATCTTTGATTTCAACTAAATTTATACTTTCTGGGCTTCAAATTTATGCATATCGTATGTGGAACATATCAGTTTTCATGACATATATCAACTCTTTGTAATTAATGATGTCTTATTCCTCATATCTCTCTCTCATCTTAAAAGAATTATATATGACCAACACAAAGTACTATAAAAAATCAACTAAATTAAAACATGTACTTTCTAAAATGAATACAGTAGTTTTGGTTAAGACATTTGTCTTTTTAAGGACTTAACAAAAAATAGAAAAAATAGTTATTAAATATCTCTTATTTAGAATGGCAATTTAAGGTAGTACACAAAGCACAGGAAGCAATTTATTTATTTATTTTTGTTTGTTTTGGGGCTGCACTTGGTCATGCTTAGGGGTTACTCCTGGCTATGCACTCAGAAATTGCTCCTGGCTTGGGAACCATACGAAATGCTGGGGGATGGAACCATGGTCCATCCAAGGTCAGCCACATGCAAGGCAAACTCCCTACCGCTGCACCACCAGTCTGGCCCCAGAAAGCAATTTATTAACTATAATGAATTATGCCAGATTCTAGACTTGTGTGTGTATGCGTTTGGGCCTCAGGAAACAATTTATTAACTAAAATTAATTGTGCCAAATACTAGGGGTGTGTGTGTGTGTTTGGGCATTTAGCAATGCTCAGGTTTTACTCCCTCCTGGCTCTCTGCTCAGAAATCTCTACTGCCAGGGGATCTACTCTATAGGGTGTTAGATATTTATCCTGGGTCAATCTCATACAAGGTAAATACCTTAATTGCTATACTATCTCTTTTGCCATAGAATCTCACTTTTTTATTTTTTGCTTTTGGGTCACACCCAACAGCGCTCAGGGGTTAATCCTGGCTCTATGCTCAGAAATCGCTCCTGACAGGCTCAGGGAACCATTGGGATGCCGGGATTCGAACCACCATTCTTCTGCATGAAAGGCAAATGCCCTACTTCCATGCTATCTCTTCGGTCCCAAGAATCTCACTTTTTAAAGTAAATTTAAAAATTAATATAGTTGTGATTTCAGTGATAGAGCACTTGCCATATAAGCACAAAAGCCACCACATATATTTCCTATATGCACTGCAAAAAGTGAGCCCTGAGCAAAGAGGCAGCAGCCCAAGTGCACCAATGCATCACTGGATGTGAACTCAACACAATGTGTAAATAAATGTGATTTTGTGTGCTCAAATAAAAAACAATTGAAGAAGTAATAAAAAATCATTGATCATATTATATGTAAGCCAATGTATACTAATCATGTGTTCATTTTAAAATAAGCTTTGTTCATGCAAGAAAATATTAATAGTCTCTTCACCAAAGTAATAGAATTATGTATCCAAAGGTTTGTCTGAGTTTGAAGAGCATGAAGTCTAACTGATTTACACCAAATGGTTATAGATTACTTTTAAATCTATGATTTATTATTTTAGTTAGGTATGGGGATAAATTCTATGTCAAAATGTCAAACATTTAATGAACAATTTAATCTGGAAACAAGATGTCTAGTTCATTAGACTCTCTAGTTGTTTATTCTAGGATTTTGGACTAAAATTTAAGAGCATATTATGAATAATCACATACAAATGTCTAAAATTTTAGTATGTTTATATATAAAACAAAGGTAATTTTGTATATATTTATTTTTCACATATAGTATATGAGTATACCCAAGTATATAAAAACTTTTCCTTAAAATTTAGGTGGTTCTTAAATTTAAGGTGGCTCTTAATATTGAGTAAATGCTTTGATTTGGAAAACTTTAAAACAAATTTATTCATGTTTTCTTTACATCTAAACATTCTGATTCACTTAGTTTTGGGTGAGGATCAAAAGAATCTATTTACTGCAAGGTCATTAGAAAAAAGCTGCTTATTTCCTCCAAAAAATGCTTATAAATAGCCAGAAAATACAAATTATTTAGTTCTTACTATTAATCATAATTAAATGTGACAAATCTATTTTAAAGGCAACTAAAATAAGTGGATTTAAAAGGGGAATGAAGGAAGAAAAGTTCTTTTAGACAGAATTAGCAAAATAATCCTTAATATAAAAATCATCTTTTACAAAATATTTGCACTCAAATGCACATATTACCCCTTTTCAAAGTAACAAAAATCTAGAAATTACCCAATCTTCCTCAAACACACTAGTAACTGTAATAAGGATAAAATGTCAGAACAATTGGTTAGAATTGAGTATCCAATGATAAACCCTAGTGTGGTGTACCCCAAGACCCACCCATATCTGGGAGGAGTTTTGGGAACCGGATAATAGGTGTAACTACCTGCAAGACCTCCCATTCCTGGGAGGGGTTTGGAAAAAGGTAGATAAGGCTGGGACCAAGGGAATTCGCCCTTTTTGGCTCTTTGGCCCTTTTGCCGTTTCTCTCTTGGCCCGGCTTGGCTTCCGGGCTTTTGGATCTTTGGGCCGCATGGAGCCCAAAGGGAAGATGGCTAACAGGAGATAAGATGCAGGGCTAGCAAAATATAGCTGTGCTTGAAAGGTTAACATAGGCCACACACCTGTGGTGGCAAGGGCATGAATAAAGATGATTCTTCCTGATGGCCTGCGTGTGAGTGAGTCTTGATTACGCCGACTACCTGGGCCTGGAACTCGCCGGCTGCATGGAGGTTGCAGAGCCATGTGGGCTGGATGGCATCATCCACCTTCCAGCCCCATTGTTAATTATTTAACACAACATATGGCGCTCCGAACTTTGACCTGAATCCTGGACCCAACAAAACAGCGAAAATGGTGATATTTCTGCTCTTCTGTTTCATTTTGGCTCTTTTCGGGTGCACTGAGCCCAAAACACTGGGCCACGTGCAGCCATGTTCAAACATGGCCGTGACCCCTTCTAGGGAAACAAGGGCAATTAAAACAAAAGAGGTGGAAGCTTGCATCACCTCCAGCCCAGGCCCAGGCCCAAAACTAAAACTTTGTTACAAGAAACAAAAACCTGGGCCTCTACAAAAACTTATTAAAAGCTTAAATTGGAAACGGAGGAGAAAAAAGACTGTATTTAAAGTGGACTGATTTTCTGAAAATGACCTTTGGCTTGAATTTGGATTTCGACTTTGGAAATTTCGAACTGAACTTTTAGTTTAAATCACTTGGAACTCTGAACATCCAAAGTGCTCCCAGAGGGGAAAAAAGGCAGCGGTGAAGCCCCTGCGGCAAAAAGCTCCAAGCGGCAAGCTCCAAGCAGCTCGGCTCGGCTGGGATCTCGGCTGGAATCGGCTTGGCTGGGCTCAGTTTGGCCCGGAAAAGCGAAAAACCTGGAATCCACCCTCCAGCGAACCGGCAGCGGGCAGCAAAACCGGCAACCTCATGGTCTACAAAACCGTCTACGGGGCCTGAAACTATAAAAGAGAGCCACGTGGTAAGATCAGCGTGGGACAAACCAACATCTGAACTTTAAAAGTTTACAAAAGCCACATGGTGAGATCAGCGTGGGACAAATTAATCTAAACTATGGTTTTAGGTGTAGAAAATTAGTGGGTAATAATATTTTACTCATAGTTGGTAGTTGGTAATGCAAGAAGTTTTACTTAGTTAGTAGTTAAAAAATAAAAATAAAAGGGAAGTAATTCAGTTTAGCTCATTTAAACATCTAATTTCTAACCACCTGCATCTTTGTCTTAGTCATTTTCTTTATAATTTAAATGTGTTTTGTTGTCTTTCAAAGTTAATATTTTCAATTGCAAAATGTTTTACTGTGTGTATTTTAATGTACTTAGCCTGTTTTTATAATGTATGTTATGCATGTATGCTGAAGTACTTGTGTATAGGAAAGGTATAGGAACAATAAAGTTCCCCCAATATAGTTTAAAAATATAGGAACATGAAAGTTCCGAAATAGTGCTTGGTAAAAAAGCATTAATAGAATTTTAGGTTACAGGTGTAAAGTATATTTTGCAAATGATATGTTTTTGAAAAGGGCTGGTATATTAATTTTCACTTTATTACGTTGGCGCATGAAAATATTTAAAAAAGGGGGAAATGTGGTGTACCCCAAGACCCACCCATATCTGGGAGGAGTTTTGGGAACCGGATAATAGGTGTAACTACCTGCAAGACCTCCCATTCCTGGGAGGGGTTTGGAAAAAGGTAGATAAGGCTGGGACCAAGGGAATTCGCCCTTTTTGGCTCTTTGGCCCTTTTGCCGTTTCTCTCTTGGCCCGGCTTGGCTTCCGGGCTTTTGGATCTTTGGGCCGCATGGAGCCCAAAGGGAAGATGGCTAACAGGAGATAAGATGCAGGGCTAGCAAAATATAGCTGTGCTTGAAAGGTTAACATAGGCCACACACCTGTGGTGGCAAGGGCATGAATAAAGATGATTCTTCCTGATGGCCTGCGTGTGAGTGAGTCTTGATTACGCCGACTACCTGGGCCTGGAACTCGCCGGCTGCATGGAGGTTGCAGAGCCATGTGGGCTGGATGGCATCATCCACCTTCCAGCCCCATTGTTAATTATTTAACACAACACCCTAGGATATATGGACAGTTAAGTTATAGAAAAGAATATAGTACCATTAAGATAATAAGGTTGTGCTTTCAATAAATAGTACTGGGAAAATTATATAATTATAGGTGAAATAATGAAATTGTGTATGTATATTTTATCTTATGGAAAAGTCAATGCAAAAACCATCAAATATTTTAAGAAAATTTTACCTTCAAAACTGTAAAGATATGGTTTATAGTATTTCATTGACAAAGAGAAAAGGTGAAAAATAAACAACCATAACTAAATAAAATTAAAATGTTTCTGCATAGCAAAAATAAAATAGGCTAAAATTAAGACACCCCACTGATTTTGAAAAAAAATATTTATACACAAAATGTCATATAAAAGACTATTTGCCAAGATTTACAAATAAAATTCACAAGGATCATCATAACTTAATAACCACAGAAATGTATTGGGAAATATCATAAATAGAAGATACTCAAAACATACAAAGAACTCACAAAGAGCATCATAAATAAATAAAAAATAAACTGGAATATATCAAAAACACTACTCTGAAGAAGACAGATAACTGGTTAATAAACAAATGATTAATGTAAAAGAGTTCTTACCTACAGTTTATATATTAAATATAAAGAAAATTCAATTTAAGGAGAAAATAGCAATTCACTTCTAATAAACGAATACCAGCCTTGGACATAGAAAACACTACAACAGTGACAATGGGGAAACAAGAGAGGATTCTACCATGCTTAAAAAATGAAGACGGTAGTTTGATTACCCAAAAATTAGCAACTTGCTACTTAGCCTCTCAGATAAGGACTTTAGAGGAGGAAATATGAAGGATGTTTATGGAACTCAAAGAAAGCATGGGACGAATTGAATATGCCACAAAAAAGAATCAAAAGGAGGGACTGGAGTAGTGGCACAGCTTAAGGGTGTATGCCTTGCACATGGATGACCCAGGACGGACCTCTGTTCAATACCCCCCGCCCCACCCAAGAAAGAGAATCAAAAGGATAAGAAGGAGAAATTAGAAAACTTCAAACTGAAATTTGAGCACTGAGGGGGATATTGTCTAGCTTAGCCCTTATAAAAAAATTATATAATTTTTTATATAAAAGGAACTAGAAATAGAAATATCATATGACTTTATGATTCCACTTCTTGCTATATTGGGCCAATTGCCTCTTCTAAATATAACCCCAAGGTCAAAATAGATCCCTAAGCAAAAAAAAAAAAAAAAAAAAAAAAGATTTAAATATGTTGTAGGCATCAAAAATGCACTCAACCAGGAATATAAATAGATTATAAAGCAATAAAAATATGCACATAAATAAATAATAAGGTCTTCTAGGTTTAGAGGGCAACATAGGCAAAAGTAGAAAAGGAGACTGCTGTGCTCTCACTCAATACTTTAAGGGTGCTAACTGATTGGATATGTAAAATATCTCAGTGTCAACTCTTAATGTATCCATTTATTTCTAATGTGTTTATTGTTATTAATGTCTTCCAACCTTAAACAATAATTCACATGCATATGTTAAAAAGCATATAAAATAAACGCCTATATATTCACTTAGAACTGCCCGTGTGACTAAAGTTTAGTTTAGATCAATGTGTGTTTGTGTATGTTTGTTTGTCTCCTTATTTGTATGTCTGTCTCATTATTTGTGATTTGTTACAACCGATGAAATAAAGTCAAAAGTACCAATATTATTGACTTGATACCGGTATTAATTTAGAAGATGTGAAAAAAACATAAATGATACCCCAATTGTAGTATTTAGTTCAATATTACAATGTACATAGGCAAATTATAAAAACAATCCAAATATCCAAGTTAAATAATCAAACTAGCTTATACACAGTGGAATATTATGCAGGTACACACAATGGATGATGAAGTCATGCAATTTTCTGTATTATAGATGCGTTTAAAGCATCAAATATAAAGTGAAAAGTAATAGGGACAAGGACAAATATAAAACGTTCTCACTAATAGTTGATGTACAGATTAACATGTATCGGGAAGGTAGGAAGCAAATGTAGAAATAAAAACACGGGGTATAGATTCTAGGATCAACAATGCAAGGGAAAGGGAGAAATTGGAGAGAGGGAATAAGAAGCAGAGGTCTGTAAATTACATAAAGACAAGGTTCATGGAGTGTAAGATCCACTGTGCTACAGGGATGAGGGCAACTACCTAAACCAATGGGAGTGACAGTACTGGAAACAGACTAAAAATACAATTCAGTTTCCACATTATCTTTCAAGGAGTCAAATCGTTGGTGATGGATAAGAAATCTATGATCAGTGGTGGATAAAATCAAACATGAGGCAGAATCATTTATGATAAAAAAAATTGTAAACAATGGAGTAAGTCAAAACAGAACTGCTAGAACGACAAAGAAAGACTTCACCATAGGTTTCATTCCTTGAGCTGCACAGTCACCAAGATCTCTTGATACAGAGGTCTGATTTTAACATCCAAAATGAAACAGAAGTCTTCCATATACCACGAAAGCAAAGAAGGGAGAGTAAATGATCATGCAAGAAGTCTATAGTTAATCCCATGACAGTATACTTCAAGAGTGGAGAAACCCTGTTTCTCCGAGGCCAAAGGAATTCCCTCTATAATATCCCCAATAGTTACTGTGCCTATGCAGGGAGAAAAAGAAAAAAAAAAAGCACAAAATAATCATTTTTCCACATATAAATTTATTGATCAATTTTTATTGACGTCTTTATTTTGGTGTAGATATTGAAGTTGATGTCTCCAATTTTATTTTATTTTATTTTATTTTATTTTATTTTATTTTATCTTATCTTTCTCTCTCTTTTTGTACTCCAGAATGATTTGATTTCAGAACCGAGACTATTGTGTGGTGCTTGTCTTTATTGCTATAGTGCTCACTGGATATTTAATTTAATATTTCTTTCTGTATTGTTGTGGTGTTTCAATTACCTTTTTCACATCCTCTTCTCAAACTGAATTTGAAAGCTTCTAGAAGGACTCCACCCATTTTCAGCATATTTGACTTTTTATTTTATTTTATTTTTTCTTATTCTGTACCCCAATCTATTGCTTTTCTTTCCTTCTAACAAAACCACATACCTCAATTTATCTAGCTCTGCCTCTTAAATAGAGGGGAAACAAAGGAGGGTACCAGGACCAAACAGATATATAATCACTAATAGTAAGCTAGACAAAGAGGGGACCACCTACTCTAGCAGCAAGGGGTTTGGGGGTATATGGGTTACAAAAAGGGAACTGGGATGGGGGGAGGACAAATTTGGTGATGGATATTCCCCTGATTTAATGTTAATATGTACCTAAAATACTACTGTGAAAGATATGTAAGCCATTATGATCAAAATAAAAATTAAAAGAAAATAAAATAAGAAAATGGCAATTATTGTATATATACAATAAAATACTATTTATCTACAGTGAAAAAATAAAGTCCTATTTGTAATGGATGGAATTAGAGGGTGTGATGGTAAGTGAAGTTCATCAGAAGGTGACAGAAAATGATTTTGCACATGTGTGGTATAAAAATGAATAAATAAATAAATAAAATAAATACCCCAAAGTGGATATCTATCTTTGGGACAGTAAAACATTTATTCATAATAGGATATGGACACTATTATTCATTGCAACATTCAGTGAGTACAATGGCTAAGATTTGGAATCAACCTAGACGTACAATGACATATGAGTTTATTATGAAAAATAAATGTTATATCAATGGAATACTTACAGCTATAAAAAGTATGCAATCATGTAATTTGCTGCAACATGGATGAAACAAGATGATATCAAGTTAAATAAGGTAAACCAAAATAAAGATATAATTACAAGATGTTATCTCTTACACATGGTATTTTATGAAGAAATACAATGGTTTAATTGAGGGTTACTCAGATCACCCTTGGCCCCAGGGTATAGTGAGAAGCAAGACATAAATAGAGCAGATTGAGAGAAGTATAGGTGTAAATATTGGAGGCAGAATCAAAGGAATTCAGGTATATTGGCAGGGTTAAAAAAAGACATAAATAATTATCCAAGGCAACAACACTGAGATATGAGACCCTATCTCTAACAAACAAACTTTTCTTGGGTGGAGGGGCACACCAAGTGACGCTCAGGGGTTATTCCTAGCTATGCACTCAAACCTCCTAGTTTGGGGGACCATATAGGGCTCTGGGGATCGAACAGAGGTCCGTCCTAGGTCAGCTGCGTGCAAGACAAGCACCTACCGCTGTGCTACCGCTCCTGCCCCTAATAACCAAACTTTTAAAAGTAGCCTGAGAAGGAACCTGGAAACTTAGATGGAGAGAGGTTGACTTCAATGGCGAGATTGGTGTGGAATAGTGTATGTCTGAAATTCAGCTATGAATAACTTTGTAAATTACAGTGCTTTAAAAATAAAATAAATTACATTAAAAGAATATAGTAGGGTTTTAAAAGTATCCATTTGAATCAAATCTGTAGGTCTACAGAACTGAACGTGCCAAGGAAGTGAGGGTATGTAAAGAATGGAGAGGACAGGCCAGAGAGTTAGCACAGCGGTAAAGTGTTTGCCTTGCATGCAGAAGGACGGTGGTTTGAATCTCAGCACCCCATATGGTCCCCCGAGCCTGTCGGGGTCGATTTCTAAGTATAGAGCCAGGAGTAACCCTAGAGCACTGCTGGGTGTGACCCAAAAACCAAAAAAAAAAAAAAAAAAAAAAAAAGAAAAAGAAAAGAATGGAAGGACCTGGGAAATGGAGGAACAAGTAGTTTAAATACATTCCGTGTTTTTAACACTGATATTAAATCTGATGTAAATTACAAGGTCCACATAAAACTGGTAGAAAAATAATTTAAATAAATCAACAAGCAAAATCAATAAAACAATAGAGTCAACTGCTACATTAGTCCCAATTGGGGCAGGAGGAGGGAAGGTTATCATTAATTGTCCTCCTTTCCTTATTTATTACCAGAAGTTTCCCAAACTGCTTAAACTATGATCATGACCCTGTGACTTCTGTCTGTAACTGGCTAAGTTTATTCCGATCACTTCTAACCTTAGAGCAGCAAGTGTTAAAGTTCAGAGAAGCAGGTTGATGCCTGATAAAGAAGCAAGTATCAAAGGGGCAATTGCTGCAGCTGTTACAAAATCCAGGCACCCGCAAGTCTGGGATCATGTCCAACATGACAGTCATCTCTGCCCTTCAGAGCTTCTGCACTGAAGTGCTTCTTACTTCTAGAAGAGCTTTGACAAACTGCTACTACTAAAACCCCACTTCCTCAAAGTTTGGGGGTTCAGGTATCTTTTGTTTTAAAACCTCTCCAAATTTTGTTATACTTAGCTAGAGTAGAAGAGCACTGACACTTATGTCTGAGATATCCAAAAGATCATATGAATGTGAACAATATGCAGAACCCTCAAGGGAATGATATATGAGGCATTTCTCCTAATTTCCTCATATTTGTCTCCTCTGATAACTTCCTTTTTAATCACAGCGAAACTCTTCTCTTTACAAAAGATTTTACTCTATGTTAACAACAGAATGAAACAAACAACTAAAGCTCAGGCCACAAAAACAGTTATTTGAAATAAAAAGAGCAATATTATTTGCTACAAAATCTGTCAAAATGCTTGATGTCAGAGGAAGAAGGAGAGAGATCTGTTGCATTTTGTTTACTATCTTCCCATTTTCAATTTTTTCAGAGTATTTTCATCATATGTACTTTATATTATTCTGATGCAAAAATAGAGCAAACATCATAAAAATTACAGTGTATTTTTTCCTCTTAGTTATGGAAGAGTAAAGTTTAATTTTTGTGGTACATGACATTAGTGGTAATGAGATCAAACAGATACTATTACTACATAATTAAATAAGTATATATTAGAACTCGATTTTTATTTTGCAAGAAACTAGTATTTGCAAATATGAACTCAAATTTTTCTATAAAATGACCCCCAATATAAATGATAATGTTTTACCTCCATTCTGAAAATGAAAAATGAAAGCCATGAGGGGAGATTAAATAAATTTTTCAAGATCATCTAGCATGTAGATAGAATAAAATCTGCTTTTTAAGTTTAGTGTTATTAATCATAATGCTGTGATGCCTCTGAGAATACAGATTACCTTCTAGCATTATATTGATGACATCCAGTATTATTATCCTTTTAGTAATAGAAATAATCTTCATAGCCTAGTAGGAAATGCAATAGAAATAAAATTTATGTTACAGCATTTAGTGCTTTTTCTAGTGTAAAAGCTACCAGAAAAAAAGAAACACATTGATGTTACTAAAAGCATGCCCTTAACTCAAAAGAAATAAGGATATGATGTTAGCATCACCCAGAAGCTATTAGTTAAACAGTCACTTTTAATACTTCTTCAAATAAAGTAAAACTTTAAGTAAAGTCAGGAAAATGTACTCAGAAATGTTGGTAAATAGAAAAGGAAATGAATTCCTTTATCTCTCTCTCTTTTTTTTTTTGTCTGCAAAGCTCTTTATCACTTCTTCTGTTCCAAGTGATATCTGGGTAGAGATTCTTGGACAGAAGAATTTTTCTTTCAGCATTTTGAGCACTATATCATGGCATTCCTTTATGGTCATCAAAATAATCTTATGGTGTGCTCATGATATGAGTATTTCTTTAATGTCTTATCTTCCAAATGGACAAGAAAGCACACGAAAGAAAAAAATTATATAACTAATCATCAGAAAAATACAAATAAAAAAAATACAAAATACAAAAATACAAAAAAAATAAAAAGAAATACCACCTCACAACAAAATGTCTGGCATTCATCACAAAAGAAAAAAACAACCAGTTTTGGCATGGATATAGGGTGTAAGCTCTCAAACACTGCAGGTGGGAATGTTAACTGATCCAGCCATTTTGAAAAACAATACTAACATTCCTTAAAAAAAAGTGGAATTGAAATTTTATAAAACCCAGGAATTTTACACAATAGTCCAAAAAACAATAAAGAAAACCCATCTGAATCGGTTTCCACTGCAGCGCTGTACACAATCGCCAACATCTGGAAATAACTCTAAATGCTCAGGTACAATGAGTAGATAAAGAAACTATGGGACATTTCAATACAATGAAATACAACCGTTAAAAATCAAGTTCTGAAATTCGCAGATGCAAGATGGACAGAGAGTTTGATTTGCTGAGTAATGACAGCTATAGATCAACAGAGAGAATTATAGTACACATTTGTGAGATATAAAGAAATATTATAGGAAAATAATACCCAAAGACAATTAAATAAAGGCTAGGAGAAATGCTTTGGTGGAAGGTATGTAGCTCAAAAAAGGGAGCACTATGACAATGAGATTGGGAAATATTCATTATGTACAAGTGGATGCAGAAATTGGACAAAGTGATATGCATGGTATTTTCTCAGTAACTACATGACAAATCAAGATGCCCACAAATATCAAATAGAAATGTATATCATAGAAGCAAGCTAGAGAGCTGGAATAAAATTGGAGACATTGGTTGAGGGAAGTAGATATTGGTGAAAGAATAGGTACTTGAACATTATACCTCTAAAACTCAATTGTGATCAACTTTGTATCTCATAGTTATTAAATAAGTTTCAAGATGTTTTATCTTTAACTTGTCCATCTAACTATAATGTCTTAGTATGTATTTGAATGTATTTTGTTTGAAAAATATATTACATATATTTTATTTTTTATAAAAGTCAATATGTTGAAATAATTATCTGCTAATAAGAGATAGCTGTATGTAAAAATATAATATAGGTACATGAGAAATACTACTTGATTATAAAAATATAAAATGACTAGAATAGGGATTTAATTTAGTGATAAAGTTCATTGCTCACTTTATTAAGCATTATGTTATTTTCATAGCAATACACATGCATACGTACACAATAATAATAATTTGCCTTTCCTAAAAGAGCTGGAAGAATGAGCAATCAAATTTAAAAGCCAATTTTTTATTATTTATTTAAATGTTTAATGAGATGGAAAGTAACATATCAGATCAAACCACACCAAATCAAAACTAACTCCTTTAATTTTAATAGCTGAGTAAAATGTTTTAGAGAGGAAGAATGAGGTAAGAAGAAAAGATGGAGAAGTTCTAATTCTAATGTACCATGAGAGAGTGTTGTAAGTGTTTCAGAGCTATTTTAAACTTGTAAAACCGAAATTATCTGATATTTTGTACTAACACTAACTCACTGGCACACTAACAAAATGCCACATTAGAAACCTATAATATCTAAAGCATATAAAATCAGTGGAGGACATTAATTAGTTGTAAAAATTAAAATAAAAATGTTACCATACATCTAGGAAGCTTCTATTTGTTTTATAGCTCAGAGTTGGGTTTAATTTTTTAATCACAGATTATTTAGTACATTCAAGATAGAGTTATTCTCATAATTAAGTCAGTAGGAGAGAGAAAAATACCAGATGAATTAGTTTATGTGTGACATAGAATATCAACCATGGGGATGGATGAAGAAAAGTAAATAAAGTAAACCCTTATAATATGGTTATAAAATTTGGATTATTTTAGGCAGGGAGGAAGTCAAAGTGGAGAGAGGTGTAATGGTCTAAGACAACAGGAATATTAGAATTCTGGTGGCAGGTATGTTGACATATTTTAAATAGATTAAAATATAATATTAAAATACATGTCTTCTAGTACAATTTAAACTAAATACAATATTAAAACATAATAAATTGATAATTATAAAAATTAAATTTTAGTCATCTGACAACTCCAGTGACTATCTCTAAAAGATAATCAATGACAACCTTAACCTCTAAAATTCAGCCAGATGGCAGTAGAAGCATTGAGTTAAATGAGTCAAGTGTATTGTGAAGTATAGAACTGGACTTAAGGTGGTGAACTTATACAGTATATACTGTTGATTCATAATGATATATACAAAAAACTTACATGAATGAATAATGTAATGTACTTGAAAAAAACATAAGGGAGAAAATTTTTAAAGCCTAGTAAACCCATTAATAAGTCAGTAACTCACATGCCAATTATCTAAATGAAGTCAGAATTGTGTCTTGCTCAGCAAGTTGGTGTTGACCCGCATTATCTCTCCTTCCCATTGCAGATATTTGTTTCAGAAAATAAATGGCAATATATTCTCTCAATAGAGAATGCAATTAAGCATTTTTGTTAGATGTTTATTAAATGCTACTTGAACTCTAAAATGTATCTAGCAATGGTAGTTCCAGGTGTAATAAATATAATACAAGTTAGTGATACAACAATGCCCATATAGAGTGTGGCATCATATTAACAGGTCTTCATATGTGAACCCCCCCAAAAAAATGTGTCCTCTAAGAATGTGTCCTCTTGGCAATCTGTCCAGAAAACAAACAAGCAAATAAAAAAACCAGCAACAACAACAACACACAAAAATTGTCTACAGTTATACTAAGCAGGTACAATTATGGAGTTACTATTCTTATTTATATAAAAATTTAAATTGTAGCTAAAGGAAACCTCATTGAATCAAGAAACAGAAGAGTGATCCAGACATCCACACTAACACAACATGATTATGGAAAAATTCACAGTAGGCTGAAGAATAAGTAGAAAAGTTTCACTTCATGACAAATTAGACATACTTTTTGAATTTTGTAATTTTTTTGTGATTTTAAGTAAATTTATTAAAGAATCTCTAGGGGTTAAAAATTTAATGAGAGGATCAGGGAGATAGTTAAGCGCATAAGATAATTGTCTTGTACACATCCACTTAGATTAAATCCCCTGTTTATCATGTGGTCCCCTCAGCACCTCAAAAGTGATTCTGAGTACAAGAGCATCACAAGGTGTGGCCCCCCAAACCAAAACTAAGTGGCGCAAAAACGCTAATAAAGTATGCAGTCTTTGAAAAACTAAGCTGGAAAGACAAGCAGTTTGCAATCTTGAAAGAAAGTTTATATTCATATATGTGCAATTTCAATAGATTTTACAGCTTCTTTTGGGTACTTTTAGAAATTTTTCTTAAAGATATGTTACTATGGAATTTAAAATGGATGATAGTTTTTTATACAACGCAGCAATTCTTGAATATCCAAATTAATTTCCCCTATTATTACTAAATTCTTGTTTTACTTCTATATAGTAGTTTGATGAATCAGCTTTATTGTCTTTAATAGAAATTATATGTCCATATATTATGAATATCTGGTCCTAACTTCTCATGCACTACTATAAAAGAAAATCATCAAGATATTTTTATTATTTATAATATTTTGATGATGCGAATAAGAGGATAAATTTATTTTAGTTTTAGTTTATCATGGAAATAGATTAGAGAAAATAAATACTCCATGATCTTAGGAAGATAGCTGAAAATTATTATGGGTATTACAAAAAAATATATATATATTTTAATAGTGTTTTATGTCTATATTTATTTTCAAAGTTTGCAAACACTCCTGATATTTTTGCCAGTACATTTATACTTACAAACACTTAAGAAAAATTAGAATTACACTAGAAGAGTCATAAGATATTATTCAATTGACATTAACTATTAAGAATAAACATAAGCTATAAAGAGAACATTCTTTTTTGATGTGACCAGCCAAATCAGAAAAGGCAAAAACAAACTATGCATTTATATAGTAGTTTAAATATTTATACATATTGGTTATGGCATGTTATAGACAATAACAAATGTACATCATAATCAATTATATCTCAAAAATATATATTGTTTTAAGGATAATTTTATTAATAAGATGAAGTATAGTTGTTTGCAGAAAAATAACTATAGGTAAAACAAATAGCAAATTGGTCAGAACTGCTGAATCTATCTAGTACAGATTGTAATCTGGGTTGCAGTGACAGCATCAGTCAGTGCAAGGCACGGCGGTCACCAGTGGAGGCTCATCTACTCATAATGCTAGAATGCAATGGTTCTGATAACATGTCATAAAACTTATCCATGTCTCTGTAACTGACCAAAAAAAAAATGGGAGAAATAGCTCCCGTATCAATACAATTCTTTCACTCTCTGGGGCCTCTCTCTATTTATTCAGGTACACTAACAAAAGTTCAAACTCAAGAGACATACAAAATGCTCAGATACTGGGTTTTGTGATTCTTTTTGGTGGTAAGGGACATGAGTCATTATTTAAACAAAATTTGAATACAAATTCAGTCTCATAAAATATAAACTCTCATTTTGCCTTAATCTCTCTCATTAATTATAGATTTGTTGTCGTAGTTTCATTTATTTTCTTCTCTACTTGACACTTAAATGTGTAATTCTTGTGATTACCCTGTAAACTTCAGAGGCACAGGGCTGAATCAGTTTCATGCAATAGCATGCATTTGTCTCCTACCAGAACAGCTTACACATTATAGGTTGCCATTAATGTTTGATGAAGTAAATAATGTACAAATCAATGAATGACAGACCTATATTCAAAAGTGTGGAATAAAGCCACTAAAGAGAAGAAAAAAATTCACATGCCCACCCTGATCATCCTGATATCACCTAAAAATATGATCTTACTTCATCTCATTAACTCAGTTGAACAACGTAATTAAAGTCAGGCTATTCAAATCTGACACTACAATATAAAATGATAAATCTCAGTCTCTGAGACCCAAAGGTGAAATCATGAGATTTTGGACATTATTTTGTGTATATACAGCATATAAAATATCATTTCTAAAAGACAAATAACATATAAATGCACTGGCACCTGTCACATACTTTTTAATAATAATCTGTCTGAGACCAAGAGAAAAATGGGTAAAAGAAATTCTTAACAGCCAAGATTAAAAAAAAAAGAAACCAAGACAATATTCTTTTATTGGTATAAAATCTGACAGTTTTTATTTATGAGTGGCAGCAGGATTGAATATGAAACTAAGAGAGGTTTTTATCATCCATGTTTTTTATGAATAAGCTGGTCAATGAATTTTTGGCACCTTGCTCAATGGTTTTTGAACAGATACTTGGAGACAACAAAGCATTTACATCACATTATTCATGCTCCTTTGAAACTTTTCTAGATCTTAAAGACACATAATGATTCTTAATCTCTATGTTGTACATGATCTAGAAATCTCATCTTCCAAACTGAGAAAACATGTGCTGGCAGGGAAGTACAAAATGATTGCTTATTTCTAATACCTGCAGTAGAAGCAAGATAATAACTGTGTAAGACAACTTCTCTCATCTCTCAAAATAATTATGGCTCTCTAGAATTCAGCATCTGTGCTAGCAGATGTTACTGTCAAGCGTGTAAGCAATGGGTTTGAGTATTCCATAAACCTGGACAAAATCCAAGAGTCTTTGTCTGAATACCTCAGCAAAAGCAGGTGGTTTTCAGAGAGTCAAAAATTTTATGTAGCACATAATTCCAATTGAATTCCTAGAGAAGACATGTATATTTTTAACATAATAATGGTATAATTCTATTTCAGTTCAAGTCACTATGATAGGGCTATTGCATTGTTGTTTCACTTCAATAGCTATTTTTTGTTTGTTTTCATTTATAGCTCCAAACAGTGCTCAGGATCTTACCTTGTCTGTCCCCCTGGTGGCCATTCCTGCAAGAATCATTGAATTGGTTGCGGTGGAGGGATTTTGACACTAGGGTCTGAGATGCAGAAATACTCTGGTCCTATAATGTTACGATCCCCAAGGCTTCCCCAGAAGTGCTCTGGAACCACTAATATTCCAACCAGGTCATGCTGGTAGACGATTATTGAGTAAGTTAAAAGTCAGTCCCAGAGCATGCTTATGATTCATGAGATATCTCCCAGGCCCCTATATTTATGTTTTAAATGGAGAGAATTTTGGATGTCCCTAATAAAAAAATGAAGATAATTAGAAGCTAAAACTATGTCACCATCTTCCCCTCCAATAAATATTTTTCTGTCATGGCAACTAAATGATATTGTAGGAATGCAAATATTTTTTAGAAAATGATGCAAGTCTCATGTGTTTAGCAGGCTTAATATAACTTATTGTTTACATTCTTTTTTTAACATAATTTTTATTTTGATCATAGTGGCTTACATATTGTTGACAATAATATTTTAGGTACATATTTACATAAAATCAGGGGGGATTCCCATCACCGGTTTGTCTTCCCTACTCCTCCGTTTTTGTCCTACCTTCCATATCCTCTTCCCTCACCCCCAGGGCTGCTAGAATATGTGGTCTCCTCTGTTTACATTCTTAAAAACATTTATTAGTTACATAAGGTAGTTAGTTTTTGGAAAGCTTTAAAATATTAATTAGGAGATATATTTTAATATGTATTTTATAAAATTGGAAGCAATTATTAAAATGGACCTCTAGTTTTGATGTTAAAATAGTCTTCAATTTGTGAAGGTGAGTCATTATAGTTTTTTTATCTTTTAAATGATGATAGCCACAACAAATTTATAGAAACTAATGCCAAAAATCTGTTTCTGTACTTATAAGTAGTTCTAAAGACAAGTTTTGTATTTTTATGCAGAAGCACCAGGTTCAATCTCCAGCATCACACATGATCCTCTGAATTTAAGTCCCGAGCACTGTTAGATGCAGACTAAAGCAAAACATAAATAAATAAATAATGTTTCATTAAGATTTAAAGATAGGTTTGCTTGTTAGTTCAAATTTATTGGAGAAAATAAAGTTGTCTTGCTGTAAAATCATAATACACACAAAATCTCTGGCTTCACCATATAATTTTTATTAAAATACAAATAATTTAGTATTGTACCTTTTATACCAATTTTTTGTGGTTAAAATATGATAATAAAATACATTATTGAAAGAACATTATAAATCTACATATATCAGTAAATCTGAATTTAAATTATTTATATAAACATCTTTACTCAGGAGGGAGATGTGAGATGCATGCTGGGAACAGGGATGGAGGAAGGACAACACTGGTGGTGGGAATGCTCCTCATCTATTTTTTTTTTTTTTTGGTTTTTGAGTCACACCCTGTTGCACTCAGGGGTTACTCCTGGCTCTATGCTCAGAAATTGCTCCTGGCATGCTCAGGGGACTATATGGGATGCCGGGATTCGAACCACTATCCTTCTGCATGCAGGGCAAATGCCCTGCCTCCATGCTATCTCTCCGGCCCTTTTAAAAAAGACTTTTCTTGATGTTATTTAAAAAACAATAATTTAGTGCACATGCCAAATTTATAAGTTAAGAGAATTCACAATGATAAGTCAATATAGCATAGACTTGAACGGGTGAGTTTTCTCACTATCTTATGGGAAATACAAATCATACTTATTATCAAATACACTATGTGTTACATTTTCTACAATGAGAATTCTGAAAAAGGTGAAAACAGAGAATTATATTAATCTAATCAGTATTAAAAACACACACACAATTTCCACATCCACAGGAATCAGTCAGTACATGATTTTACGTCTATGTCTAAAATGATAAAAAAAAAAGCAGGTTTAATGCCAACAATTTTTATGAGTAAAGGAAAATACATTACAAATAACTTCCCTGGTTTTTTTTGAAATATCAGAAAGAATTTTTCAGAATATCTTTTAAAAATTATATCATAGTATAAGAAAAAACACATTTTATTCACAAATATTTAATTATATGTAATGTTAGGGGACATATTTATTTCTGAAGTTGCATTAATGCAGGTAAAAACAGAGAGGAGTTAAGACAGTATAATAACCTATAATGATTTATATGATTTATTATATAATGGCTTGTTTCATGTGACTAAATATTTAATTATATAGATTATATTTGCTATCCTATATTTTATATAAATATATTTATTTTTTATTTTATTAAAGTCACACAAACATAATTAAGTCTGAAACTTAACTGTTAGAAGAAGCTCTTGGATATATTAACATCTAGATTGCTATATTTACTGACAACACTAAGTAGATATGCTGGGAAAAAGAAAATTCTCTAAATCAAGTTAGTGAGATCAGTAAAAGCAAGTTACAAAATGTAAAAGCCACATAACTCAAGGAAGTGTGACCACATTTAATTAGTAACAGCAGATATTATTGTAGAGGAAGCAAACATATATATATATGTATATATATATATATATATATATATATATCTTGGCTATAGAAATGTTATGAGACCATCTATTGAATACTAGAATAGTAGCAGTTCCATGCAAATTATCCTGCCTATTAACAAATATTAGATTTTCAAAAATATTTTACCATCCAAGAATGTATTAAGCTTTCCAAGTTGTTCACTGTGGGCATAAAGTCATGTAAATTAAGGGGAGGAGATAATAATGGGAAATTAAAAGAATGATATTTATTAAAAATTATATAACAGGTAGTGAAAAACATTTGAAACTACTATACTGAAAATGTATGTAATCACAAGTTGTTTTTAAAATCTTGTAATAAGATAATATTGGATAAGGCACAGATCCAAATAATGGTTAAGAAAATTAGAAAAAAAATTAAGACAACTGATCTGAGACTATAGATCAATGGTCAAAAAGCATAATTTTCATGCAGGCTTAATCCCAAGCTTTGCAAAATTCTCTGAGCTCCATAGGGAAAAAGCACTGAACGAGGAGGCAGAAATATCCTCTGAAAACAAGATGGGGCTCAAAACAACCATAAAACTTCAAGATATCTAAAAGCAAAGTTAAATCATTATTGGAGATATTGAATGCCACAATGTCTGCTGGAAAAAAACGAAGTAAGGAATATCAAAAATAAATTGGATGAGTCTCCAAAACACAGAGCAACAAACATTAAATGAGACAAGCCACTCATTAATTTATATATCTAGCATGATACATAATGCATGTTGGGTTGGTCTTAATAGGAATAAACAGAGACATAGTCCCATGTGTGAATAGCGGCAAAGTATATGTTAAACAATTACAATTGGGTTTTGTTATTACATTTGTTAGTATAGAGATACTTTATACATATAATGACTTTTAAAATCAAATGAAAAAAATAAATTTGAACACATAATGAACTTAACATACATTTACTTTGGTGTTCCAATTGTTAAACTTGTTTTATCTATAATAGAATATTTGGGGGCCAGAGTGATAGCACTATGATAGGGCGTTTGTTTTGCATGGCACAGACCTGGGATGGACCAGATCAATCCTGGAATCCCATGTAGTCTCCCTCGCCTGCCAGGAGCGATTTCTAAGAGCAGAGCCAGGAGAAACCCCTTATCGCCATAGGGTGTGGCCCCCAAACAAAATATATCAAAGAATAATAGCATATTTGTATTGTCTGGTCACTTATAATTAAATGCTTTGTAAAGTTAGAACTTTCTAATTACAAGAATAAAATTTGATTAATATTTTATATCTCTCCTTAAATTACACACATTTAAAAATTCCATGAAGCTTGAATTTAGAATTGATTCTATCATTTAGTAGTATGGCATGCTGACTTATTATTGATTTATGCTATTTAAGAGTATGTTGTATTTTAAATCTTTAACAACCTAATAGGGAACAAATGGAATGATATGAATGAAGTTACTCCCAAGGTCTAATAGTACGCTTTTATGTTCTTTTTAATTCTTTTATTTTTATTTAAATTGCTTTATTTAAAAACCACATGTTACATATTACTCATAATATATTTGCAGGTAAGTGGTAATGGAATTATTTAAAAAATAAAATTTGGGGAGCTGGAGTAATAGCACAGCGGTAGGGCCTTGCATGCTGGTTGATCTAGGACAGACCTGGTTCAGTCCCCAGTGTCCCATATGGTATCCCTACCAGAAGCAATTTCTGAAGGCATAACCAGGAGTAACCCCTGAATGTCATCAGGTGTGGCCCCCAAATAAAAAAAATAAAATAAATTATTTAAAAAATTTTGATGATTATGTATCTCACAGAGATCATTAAGTCATTTTTAGAACATTTACTAAGTTCTTACTGCTACATAATTTGTTTCTGGACTGTAGGTGGCTTGAAATCCACTTTGACTTCTAATTATGTATATTTCTTACATTTTCTTTATTAAATATTTAAAATGGCTTAAATATTTCCCCCTTTTTTTCAATAAAAATTAGGAAAATTTAATCTAATTAAACCTCATAAAGACAAAAATTCAAACTATATAATTATCTTCTTTTCTTTAACACTTTAATGGCTAAAACTTTCAAAATTTTATTTATACCAGAATACCTAAGTCATGTTACTTTTTGACAGCTAATTAAAATTGATGCAGGATAGTGTTAGCAATTATTTTGCTAACTAATTTTATAAACAACAACAAAAATACATTGATTAAAACATTTAATGGAAAGCATTTAGTTTTAATATCTTTAGAATTTTAGTATCTTTAGAATCAAAGGAAATAATTTCTGCTATTATCTCCTATATTATTCTAATATTCTTGCATGAATTCAAAGCTGAATGATTAGGTGCATTGAAACATAGAGACTTTTGATTTACTGCAGGGAAGTTTAAACACTTATTAGATACTATCTACTTATATTCTGTATATTTATTAAAATTATGTCATGATCTTCAAGGTATTACAATTTGGGAGCAACTGAGGCAGCTAACTACCCCACACTAAATATAATACACTCTGATTATGTCCATAATGACAATTTGTAAGCTAATATTTCATGCTTATTGGTCTAACATACTCTCTCTAGAAAAAGTAAATGTGCACAATTTAAACACAAACATACACATATATTTTGGGCCAACTGATGATGCTTAGGGTTTATTCCTGACTCTGTGCACAGAAAGTACCCCTAAAGGCGCTCAGAGGAAATTATGAAATGCCTGGTAAACAGTATGCAAGGTAAATGGCTTACCCATTATAGTATGTAATATAACATTATAATATAAAATATAATATATAGTATTATATATAACATCTGTTTATATATAAACAAGAGTTTTTAATATATACTTCCCATGTGTTTTAAAATATATATAATACGTAGTTATATACGACTATAATTATATAATATATTGTATATAATGTTTATATAAATAAGACTTTTTAATATATATTTTCCATGCATTTTTATAAATGTAAAATATGACATAAAGTATAAATATAGTCTATAGCACAGATAAAGAGTTATATTAGTGATGGGAATTTATAGATTTCCTCAAATAGATTTTGACAAGTTAAAATCATTTATAGACAAAGCCTAGTAAGAATCAAGTATAAGCAGATGCATCATCCTTAAAAAATCAAGAGAAGATATCCATTGAATCAACATATCTCTAAAAACTACTGAATGTGATAGAACTGGAACTGGTAACTGAAGAAATTGAAATTTAATAAATCTATGAAAAATATTCAAATTATATTAAAAAATTGAAACTATAGAACATAATGTGAGAGTTTAAGTTCTGAATATAAAACTAGTTTAAATGCAGGTTCCATTACATAAAAGTTCCAATCTCAGTTTCCTCACTTGTAGAGTGAAGAAAATAATAGTAATATTTTAGAGGACTTTTAAGAGTTTTAGATAAAGAAATTTGGTACATTGCAACATCTTAGTAAATAATAAAAGTTTTAAAAACATTACGTTTTAAAGTAAAACATGATTACTGGTATAATAATTGCAACCTAATTATGTGGTATATACAAATAATATTACACAGCTGAAAGGAACAAAAATACCGCGCAATTCCTTGCAACATGAATGTCTCTAGAATAATTAAATATTATCAGAAGATTCACTATCTTTATCAAGAGAAGATTCTTGATTAGTTAAGTGAAGCAAGTTATTTTATTTTAAAGACAAGTAAAGTAAGGGACCATCAATTGTGTGAGCTTCCAGACTCTGGTCAGATGTGGGAAGGCATATGTCAAAGAATGAATAAAGAGCTCAAAAATGATTTTGAACAAAAACCCACAAATATCTATAACATTTTCTTTGAGCCATATTTTTTAATCTACTGAGAAAATAGCAATACACAATATATTTCCTGAGGCATGGTAAAGTTTCTATGACTGATTAAATTATATCCTCATAGGTTTCTGTCGATGTCCAATCTTTTGGATGTAATGTTAAGTGCAATATTATAAAATAAGCATTCACTGGAAGTAGAAAACATTGAACAATTAAGTGCTTAGCACAAAGTCATGTCCTTTGATCCCCCCCCATAGGATCTCTAAGTTTTGAGGGGAGGGAAATAAAATGACTGTATACAATGTTATCAGTTCATAAACTGCCTTGTGTTACCCAAGTTTATTTCTTTTTTGGGTTTTTGGGCCACACCCAGTGACACTCAGGGGTTACTCCTGGCTCAGGAAATGCTCCTGGCTCAGGGGACCATATGGGATGCTGGGTATCAGACCCAGGTCCGACCTGGGTCAGCTGCGTGCAAGGCAAATATCCTACTGCTGTGCTATCACTCCCCCAGTTTATTTCTTATATCTAAGATTCCAGAGCAACTTTTAGTATTCATGTTACATACATGCATTCATTCTATATTATAGTTAATGTTTATTGTTTTTAAAATGTGAAGGTACCTCACCACGTGCTGATAAAAAATGTGAGATATTTAAATAAAAAATATTTGACTACTAATATCCCAAAATCTGTTGATATGTTATTACTATATTATTTTCATATATAAGTATAAATATATCTAGAAGTTCCATTGTCATCTGAATTAAAAATTATGTTTTCCTGAGGTTCTGCAACAACAAATTGTGCTCTGTATTTCTGCATCATTTTCCATGACCCTTGTTTACTTATCAACATTGACTAGTTTATTCTGTTACTCTCCATGTTTCTGTATACAGTATTCTTGAGCAGGGTTTTTAAAACTTTTCCACTCCTACATTTATTTCATTTTATTTATTTGGATATTGAGCCACACCCAGTGACGCTCAGGGGTCACTTCTGGCTATGCGCTTGGAAATCGCTCCTGGCTTGGCGGACCATATGGGATGCTGGGGATCCAACCAAGGTCCATCGTAGGTCAGACATGTGCAAGGCAAACGCCTTACTAATTACTGCACCACCGCTCTGGCCCCTCCTACAACATTTTTTGCATAAGAAATGCAGTTCAGCCATGAAACAGCCTGACTTTATTCTTGATTAATTTAGGTAGAATTCACTTTTCTGGAAACCCCTTTAGCACTCAGGGGTTTCTCCTGTTCAGATCTGAGTTCTCAGCAATGTTCAGGCAACCACAGGATGCAGTGTATCAAACCCAACTTTCTTGTACTAAGCACTTGTGTGCAGCTTGTGAAGTTATTTTTCAGTAACTATGAGACTAATTTTGATTTTTTATAATTGCATGATCTGAATCCTTTGAGTTTACCAAAATGTCCTGACCTCCACACTCAAACTTTGAATTCACTTAAGAAGATAGGCTCCAGAACAGGCACTAAGACAATCTGGTAAAACCTCCTTTCAAATCAGTGAACTTCATTGCCCAAATCTTCTTTATGATTTGCTTTTCTTTCTGGTACTTGATTCTTATTTTATTCTCTGCTTGGAGAATTCCTTCACTATATCAACTTAGTCTTCTAGATAAGGCTTCCTAACCCCATGAGTATATAGTTGGAAAATAATAAAAATTCATTTTCTAGCAGAAAAATTAGTGGAGTGGTAAGTTATGCACTGGGTAATTCATTAAACAAACTTTTATCAAAAGACTTTTAAACATTGGTCAACTTTTTATTATGTTAATCGATGTATAGAAATCTAGTTTGAAAATGCACTTTTGGGGCTGGAGCAGTGGAGCAGTAGTAAGGCATTTGCCTTCCACACTTCTGATCTAGGATGGACCGGTTTGATCTCTCGGTATCCCATATGGTCCCCAAGCCAGGAGCGATTTCTGAGCACATAGTCAGGAGTAACCCTTGAGCATCACCAGGTGTGGCCCCAAAACCAAACTAATAATAATAATAATAATAATAATAATAATATGATAGATAAAATGGGTTAACTTATGGCATTTCACTTTATATTTAGCACAAATAATAAATTATCAAAAATAAGTAGAAGAGGAAATGTGTTTAAACTGACCAAATATATATGGAATCTCTTCAATATTAATTAGGTCTTCTTTAAGAAAATAATGTTAGTTTTTCAGGAGCCAATTTTAAACAACATTATTTGATAAAATGTTTATAAAACATCTTTTTATTAGTTCATGCAGGCATAAGATCATTGCTATCTCTTAACTGTCAAAGGCTAGTAGTCACACCATACTCTTCAGAAAGTAGTTATTTGCTAAACAGTATTGCCCTACATCAACCAAGCTTTTAATTGGTAGCAGATTTTAAAGTAGGGGATCATATTTAAAAGACAGTCTCATTACAGGGAAAATCTCATTTAGCTTATCAACCTAGATATATAAATAAAGCTGGGTTTTTATTTTCCTCTTCAAGCCTGCTTCTAAATATGTGTACCAGAATATTGGATGAGATTATCTAAAGAGGAACAACAAATATAGAGGCAAAATCGAGTACTCTTGCCCACTCTCCAGCCTTCCTGGCTCTATATCCTCTATTTAGTCATTCAATGTACAACTGAAACCACTTACTTGCCCTCTGCAGCATATCATATGATCATATCATTTGATGTAGAGAAAGCATTCGATAAATTATAACACCCGTTCTTGATAAAAAAAAAAATAACTCTCATCTGATGGAAATGGAGGAAACTTTTCTCAATATAGTCAAGGCCATCTACCACAAGCCAATGGCAAATATTCTCAATGGAGATAAACTGAAAGCCTTTCCTCTAAAATCTAGAACAAGATAAGGCTGCCCTCTCTCACCACTCCTATTCAATATAGTGCTGGAAGTTTTTGCCATAGTGATTAGGCAAGAAAAAAATATATAAAGGGATCCATAAAGGAAAGAAAGAAATCAATTTCTCACTATTTGCAGATAACATAATACTATATTTAGAAAATCCTAAATACTCTATCAAAAACCTTCTATAAGAAATATATTTATATAGAAAAGTGGCAGGCTACAAAATTAACAAAATAAAACCAATGGCCTTCTTGTACACCAATAATGATATAGAAGAAATGGAAATGGACATTAAGAAAACAATCCCATTCACATTAGTGTACAAAAACTCAAATACATTGGAGTAAACTTAACTAAAGAGGTAAAGGAGCTATACAAAAAATAACTATAAAACCCTGCTTCAAGAAATAAAAGAGGAACCAAGTAAATGGAAACACATACTTCTGCTCATGGATTAGAAGGATTAACATCATTAAAATGGCAATACTCCCCCAAAGAATTGTATAAATCTAAAGCAATTCCTCTAAAGATACCCATAACATTCTGCAAAGAAGTATGTCAAACACTTCTGAAATTATTTGGAACAATAAAAGGCCCATGAATAGCTAGAGCAACCATTGGAAAAAGGTATAAGGGAAACAGCACCTTCCCCAACTTTAAATTTTATTACAAAGCAATATAAAGCATGTGATTAAAACAGCATGATATTGGAATAAAAACAGACCCTCAGATTTGTGGAATAGACTTGAGTATTCAGAGATTGTTCTCTAGACATATAATAAAGTAATCTTTGATAAAGGGGCAAGAAATGCAAAATGGAGCAAGAAAAGCCTCTTCAACAAGTGGTGTTGGCACAACTGCTCAGCCACTTGCAAAAATAGTGAACTCAGACTTTCTTCTAATACCATGCACAAAGGTCAAATCAAAATAGATTAAAGACCTTGACATCAGACCTGAAACCATAAGGTATAAAGAACAACATGTAGGTAAAACACTCCATGACATTGAGAATAAAGGAAATTTCAAGGAGGAAAGAGCACTCTCCAAACAAGAGGAAGGAGAGATAAATTGATGGGACTATATTAAGCTGAGAAGCACTACAAAAGAAAGTGTGCCTAGGAAACAAAAGGTACCCACAGAATGGGAGAAACTATTCACCCAATACCCATCAGATAAGGGGCTATTATCTAAGGTTTAAAAGGTACTGACAGAACTTAACAAGGGAAAAAAAATCTAACCCCATCAAAAAATGGGGAGGAAAAAATGAGCAGACAATTCCTCAAAGAAGAAATAGAAATGGCCAAAAAACACATGAAAAAATGTTCCAAATCACTAATCATCAGGGAGATGCAAAACAAACAAACAAACAAACAAACCCAATGAGGTACCATCTCACATTAGTAATAGACAAGAACCATTTGTTAAAGAAGCTTCTGCACCTCTAAAGAAATAGCGCCTAGGATACAAGAGCCCCCACTGAGTGGGAGAAAGTATTCACCCAATATCCATACTCTGTGTCTCAATAATACAAAAAGAAGGCACAAAAAGGACAAATAACCATAGTACTGTAGCATATTATCTTTTTATTCTATGTAATTATATTTTGCATTAAAATTTGAAATGTTTAATATTATGGAGTGATTGGTTTTACTAAACCAATATCTCCTTTTTATTCTGATTAAATTTATAACCATTTTTGGTAAATACCTTAAAGATATGCTTGCATAAAGAAAAATAAGAGTACAATATAAAAGAAGAGATGATTGTCGTGCAAAAAGGAATATTATATATTTATTAGTCTTAGTGAAGGAAAATTTAATAATACCTTTATTGAAGGATAATTATTGAACAAAGTTTCTTTGGTTATGAAATTCTAGGTGTTAGAACTTAATTGAGTGTCTTCTCTATATATGAAACAATATAAATTTAACTGTGTTAAAAATATCCAGAATTTTAGCAAGTGGGTTCAAATTAAAGGAGAGACAGATTTCCATGGTCTCATTCAGTGTAGAGTTGGTAGAGTATTTAAGAAGAGTGATGTATGAATTTCATTAAATATTTATTGAACAAATGCAGAATGAACGAACCAGGTCTGAGCTGAAGAGACGCAACCAAGACTGCCAGAAATGGAGACAGGATCACAGGACATGCCTGCTCGGTACTGCCTAAGGCCTTCCGTTCCTGCTGGCACCACAGAATGTCCGGGGACACTGCATCGGCATCCCATACCCTGGCTCCACCTTCTGAAGGGCAATTGTTGCTCGAGCAACAGGTTCTGGGCCCCGAACATATGGCAACTTAGTAGGGATGAGCCCCATAACCTGGGCATGGAATGCTCAGGTCTGCTGGGGGAAGGGGGGCAGCTTAGATTCCAGGTAGATTAGACAGCAACCTTCCAACCCAGAGCCCTAAATCCCAGACATAGAACTGACACAATTATCTGCAACAGCTCCAGGAACCAACTCTCACTGGATCATTATTAATACTGCTCTGATACCAAACATACACCAGTTTTGACATATTATGACAATGAGGAAATGGCTTCAACTTGATCTAAGAGCAGGCTATCCTCCATCACCATCTAGTGACAGAATGAAGGCGGAAGACTTTTCATCTTTTGTTCTGTGCAAAAGCCAATATCGTTAACTACAGAAGACTGACTGTGACAACCATGACAGGACAGAGCTTATCCTGGGACCAATAAAAAGCCACAGTTTAGGTTTTGGCCTACGACCTTTAACAATAAACAAGATCCCTAATTCCAGAAATCTGACTAAGATAACTGTAACTGAACAGGTCTTCTGGAAACATAATTAAAGACTCTATCCTAGGCTCATCCTAGGATCAGTGCAAAATCCAAGATCACCAACTACAGAAGGCTGATTAAAACAACAGTAATGGAACATATCTTCTACAAATGTAAAGAAAGACTTCATCATAGGCTCTAATCTTTTATCTGTCCAGATACAAAGATTTCTAGATACAGAGGTCTGATCTAATCATTCGTGATGGAACGGAAGTTTTCCATACACCACAAAAGGACCTAGGGGAGAGTAAATGAACAGGGATGGAGTTATTCCCATGACAGTATACTTCAAGGGCGGAGAAACCCTGTAACTCTTAGGCCAAGGGAATTCCCTATCTAATTTCCCCAATATTTACTGCGCCTTTGCAGAAAGAAAAAGAAAAAGAAAAAGAAGCATCACAAAATAATGGGGGGGGGGGGCTGCTAATGTTGTTGCTGTTGTTATTTTCACGTTGCCTTGTTTTCTTTTTAGTTCAGGACCATGGATATTGTGTGGTGGATATCTTGATTGCTGAGGTGCTTTTTGGATATTTTTTGACTATTCCTTTTTTTTGTAGTTGTGTTTCTCTCCCCCTTTTCCTTTCTTCTCTCAAATTATTATTTATAACCTCTAGAAGGACTCTGCCTTTTTTTTTTTTTGCTTGTTTGATTTTTACCCCATTTTATAATTTTTTTTTTTTTTTGCTTCTTCAAACAGAACCACATAACTCGAACAATCTTGTTCTGCCTCTCAAATTGAGGGAAAACAGTAGAGGGTACCAAGACCAAACAATGTATGATAACTAAGTAGTAATAAAAATGATCTGGATTAGGCACCAAACCCTAATCCAGTGATGACAGAATCGATGTCCAATCTACAAAAAGCTAGTCATAGAGGGGAGCACTTATACTAGCAGCCAGAGGGGTAAGGAAGGGAATAGGGGATGCATGCTGGGATCAAGGGTGGAGGTAGGTCAATTCTGGTGGTGGGAATTCCCCTAATTCAATGTCACTATGTACCTAAAATATTACTCTGAAAGATTTGTAATCCACTTTGGTCAAAATGAAAATTATTATTAAGAAAAAAGAGTAGTGATGTATGGCATCAACATTCAATTATTTTCCAGATAGTTCTGTACTGTACTCCATCTTCCATTTTCTGTTGTTGCTTTTTGGAGGAGAAAGGACTTCCTCCTGGCTCTGTGCACAGAGACCACTCCTCACAGTTCTTGGAGGATCATACTGGAAACTGGGAACAAACCAGGAACATCCATTTGCAAGGCAAGAGCCCTACCTGCTGTACTACTATTGCTTGAGTCCCTTCTACATTTCATATGTCATACTCATCACCGACCCCAAGTTTTAGGTAACTTTAGTAATAAATGAAGTCTACATTGATTGTTTACTATGTATTTAATTCAGATTAAAATTGTGTATTCCCCAATTTCTAATGATATAAAATGGAAAAAAATATTTTGGAATTAGTATTGTTAAATTAAATTGATATTGCACTTGGCTTCATGGTGCTTATCATCGTGGTGCTTGATATCTCAACCTCCACACACCTCTACCCAAGCCCTTTTATCTGTATTGGAAAGAATGGAAAAATGATGCCAAAGAATTTATGATAGCGATTATGTATTCTTTTGTTTTGCTTTGTTTTGTTTGCTTTTGGGTCACACCAGAAGACTAAATGGCTTAGTTCTTGGTTAGCACTCAAAAATTACTCCTGACAGCTTGGTGGAACACCTGGGTGCTAGGGTTTTACAAAGGTAGGCCACATGGCAAGGCAAACACCCTACCTGTTGTGCTATTGCTCTGGTCCTATTTTTAAGTTTCAAAACTCTCATGAGAAGAACCAAAATGAAGCTGGGAAATAGACTGTATCCAAATTAATTGTATGGCTTATGGAAACTAGCATCATCACTTCCGGGAGACAGAAATATGTTCAAAAATAAATTTCTACCTGGAAACAAAATAAAAACAAATAGAACAATTGCTACAGATTAAGCTCTGTCTGTAAATTACCCTGAAGCCATTTGTCTGAGCTAATTTTCCAAGAAGTTTCTTTCTTTATTGCCACATAATACTGTAATACTTGAACCAATGCTACTAGAAAACTTGAAGATTTTTTCAGTTGTAACTGAAATTTTATTATAGATAAACCATTTATAACATACTTTGAAGTCATATTCATCTGCAAACATGTGAATATGTGCACAAACATCACACACATCACTGTACATCAATCTATAAACATGAGAATATGACTAAGTCATATAGGTCAGTCTGGGTAACCAAATGTTGTATTTTATTGACCTAATGCAAAATATTGTCTGGTTGTTTGATTTTAGGAAAACCATTTTATCTTTGTGATTTTCGATAATATGTAAGAATCCTTCTAATTCTAATAGACTATGATCTTATAAGACTATAGAAATGATAAAGAATTAAGTGTAAGGAATGCACCAAAAATAAAAATATACTCTCAGAAAGACAGGTAGTGAAGCTTCATCATACTACTAATACAAGTGAAAGAAAAATAAAATGGGCAGAAGAAAATGATAAATAAGAGCAATAAGCAAAGAAAGAAATATCAATTTTCTGACATTTTTGTATAGAATTTATTTATATATAAATCATGAAACTGAGGCTGAATTTCTCCTTGTGTATCTTATACCTGCAGTTCTATTGTTTCAGTTCATTTGGAATTGAATAGGACGTTTTTCCAATCTCCTGTGCAATGAAGAGAATATGGAATAAAATTTTGGAGATAAAATCTTGGCAGCTTGACTTACTGAAAACAGAAGTGGGAGAAGTGTATATTGGGAAAATGATACTAATCAAAACTCTGATTCTTTGATGAAGCCAATCTTTCATTTTATTCATACCAAATAAAAACTTTAGAAGTGTGCCTTTGATATATATTAAATAAACAATTTAGAAAACTTTGTTAATCCTGTATTTTCTCTTGAAGCGAGTTTGAAATAAACACTTATCAGCAAAATTTTATTTAAATCATAATAGATTTGCTATATGAATGTTCTCAGTTATTCTAAATAGTGTGTTACTGTCAAGCTTTCTAAAAATAATGCAATTCAAGCAATATTTTATATTATCTCCATCTTTTATGTTATCTAGCAGAAGGATAATTACTATTGCAAATGTTTGCACTATATATAAACTCTAGTCATGTTTTGCAATAAGAACTCACTGCATAAAAAAGAAATAACATAAATATATATGTCAATTATTGATGGCATATAAGTATACCACAGACATATATTGCTATTTCTCTGTACATTATGTTAATTAGATATTTATGCATTATTTTCTAGTACATAAAGTAGTATGAAAATAGTATATTTTGGAGCATTGTACATAATTACTAATATTTCTGGATTTATATGATATTGTCAGTATAATTCTAACAGTTAAAGGACACAATAATTTTAGAAGAGAATCACTAAAAATTCTAATTAAATATTTCCAGGAAGCCAAAGATATTGCTCAAGTGGTAAAACATATGCCTATCATTGACTGCTGGGATCTCATGCACTTCTGCCAATTCATAAATAATCAAGTGAACATAATATATAATGTCCAAAGTTACCCTATGTCAGTTCTAAAAGTAAATTTTCCAGGCATTCAATAAATTACTGTGGAAATTTCAGAAATATGTGGAATTCACCACAACGATACTTTACAGGGGAAAGGCAAAATTCTCAGAGTTCAAACTTAATTGAGATAGTAATGCCTGGGATGCAATAGATAACATGTGCCAGAGAGCCTTTTTGGATGCAGGGTGAGATTGAGAGAAATTATAAAAATAAACTAAAATTAGTTTTATATTTACCTCTGTGGAATGTTATACCATGCACACATCTTTGAAAGAATGTGAGTAAAATGGTGTCCCAAGTAGTAACCACTTTCTCATCTAATATTTCCAGTGATTTACTTTATTATTAAAATCCAAGGTCAAAATTCCCAGAATTCATTCCTCAGGCTGCTGCCAGCTGTTTCAACTAAGTCAATTCTTTTTCCCTTGCACACACATAAACTACAGAATTTTCTGCCTTAGATGTTCATATTAACCTGGTATTTTAATAAGGACATCAGCTCATATTCAATTCTTAGAATGTTAACTAAGAAAAAGAATAATTCTTAAGCAGATTGAATGTCCTTGGGCAAATTAATCTTCAAGGTTTTCTAAGTCTAAGCTCTGATATGTCAATTGCAAATAGTTATGTCTTTGTCTATAACATTTTGAAACTTGAATGTGTGCTTTAAATATATTTTCTGGTATCTATTTTACAGCTTAACAGCTCAGTAATTTTTTTAAATTGCAATAAAATTCTCCATTAAGAAATATATGTATTTAGGGCTGGAATGGGTAGGGCATTTGTTTTGCACGCAATGAACCTGAGTTTGCTCTCCAGCATCATAGATGGTCCCCTGAGCTTACCAGGAGCCATTTCTGAGTACAGAGCCAGGAGTAAACACTGAGTACCCCTGAGTGTTGCCCTAAAGCCAAAAAAAGAGAGAGAGAGAAAAGAAAAGCAAGTATTTTTTCTCAGAGAATATCCATAATTCTTTATTGTCAAGAAATAATATTTACTTTTAATATGTCTTTGAATTAAGGTTGAGTTTTACATATGTAATTATTCACTTTTGAAATGACAATTTAATATGTTGATAAATTTAAGACAGCTCTAAATCAGTGAAATTGCCAGTATTGTGTTCAAGTTAAAAAGTTCAGCTGATCCAAGAACCAATAAAATGAACTATGTGTACTTGAAAATATACTTCCCTCCCTCTTTTCTATCAAATTAAGCCTCGATTCAGCACAATCAGAATTTAGTAGAGCCTCTTTCTTCCATAAATCAATCATCTTTTTCATCTTTCTTTATCAACTCCAAATCTTTTGTTGTCTCTATTGGAACCACTTCAGTCAAACATTTTGTATCTGCACTCTTCAGAAACTGTTTCTTATGATCATCACTACCTGCCTCCCATACAAACACATCCTCATTATTATATATAGTTGTCAGTTGCTATACCTTAAATTTTTGTGCATAGCAAAGATATGTTGATATATTTAACACCTCAAATTTCTAGATGGCCAAATTCATACCTATCAGCTTTTTTCCTACTGCTAATAGTCCCGTCCATATCTAGTTTTGATGCTTTTCCTTCATTACTGCTTTTGGAATGCCTCTAATCTTAACGTATATAATCTTTAATATTTCCATACTTATTTCTTCAGTTTTTCCAATTACATTTATGACTTTCAAGATATATCGAAATGTTTTTCTTCAAGCTATATTCTACTAAACTAAATGTTCAAACATTCAACATGTATTCCTGAGTAACTTCTAGGCATCCCAAATTTTCTCGGTTCTATACAATATAAAATATCTTTAGAGGGGCTGGAGCAGTGGTGCGGTGGTAGGGCATTTGCCTTGCATGCAGTTGACCTAGGATGGACCATGGTTTGATTCCCCAACTTCCCCTAAGCTAGGACTGATTTCTAAGCACATAGCCAGGAGTAATCCCCGAGCATCACTGGGTGTGGCCCAAAACAGCAACAACAACAATATATAAATATATATATATATATATATATATATGTATTTGGCACTTTCCTCTTAATATGATATTCAATCTTCAAAATATTTAGACCAGAAATTTATTCTTTACTTTATTTCTTTCATATTCCACTTACTAAACAATTTTTGAATTTTCAAAATTCATTCAAAATCATCCTCTATACATAACTGCTGATTATGCCATATTAGTATCAGTAATCATGATCTCTCACCTGGGATAGTTGAATACATTTTCTACACCATTTCACAACTGATTTATTAAGAAAGTAGTAAAGTTATTTTGTCAAAATATAATTTGAATCATTTTATTCCTTTTTATTTAACTACCTTAGAATAAAAAAAACAAATAAAACTTACTATGAATTTCTGCATTTTGCCTGCTCCATAGACTCTGTTCTTGAAAGAAAAGTAAATTAAACTGAAAATTTATGGATATACCATTCAAATGTCTGATAGCTGACAATCTCGGAAGTAGAGTCATCCTGACTCAGACATGCATGCTGCACCCATGAACTATAATTCTGTTTCACCAATGGTCCAGTTTTACCAATCTCCTGTAGCTCTCTACAAAAGACATTAATCTGACCAACACTAGGTATTCAGGTACCTGGGCTGACATCACCAGGAACTCTTTTGGGATGAATCTGTGCACTATATTCCCACATTCTCATATTTCAAGAAGCTGCAGCAGCTGAAAACATGCTTCCCAAAACCAGCAGTTTCAAGAATAGTGCTTGAGATTCCTGGACTGTGAAGCCACATTCTAGCCACAGGACAACTTCATTTTTTGTTTAATATTGCAATAACTATTAAACATATCAATTAAATTCCATTGTATATCTGAAGCTACATAATGTTCAGAAACAAAAGTAAGAGAATGACCAACTAATAGCAAGAGGTTACTAAACATTCTCACAATGTTTTAATATCACTGCAACAATTTTCATAAATTTTCTGTTACTCTACTTTTTCTTCTTTCTTTTTCCTCTCTCTCTTTCATTTTTTTATTTATTTAAATATTTCATTACCAATCACCTGGAAACAAATATATTATTAACAACTATGTTAATTATGTGATACATGATCTATAAACAAAGCAAATTATATTTAAATATATTACTATGGTCTAGATGCTTCAAATGGTCAATATGGAAACTTCCTTTTTATGTAAACTTGAACTTACATTGACACTGAGTAGACTAAACAAATAATTTCTTCACTCACAATAATATATTTCAAAGGTCATGTGTAGCTAGTAGATCCCATATTGAACAGCACAGGTAAACATTACATTACCACAGATAGGTCAATGAATAATACTGTTTCATACTACATAACATTATTTTATTTACTCATTTAACCAACATCAGCAAGTTGATCAGCAAGATTCTTTAACAGAAAGCTCTAGTTTCCTCTTTAAGGAGAAATATGTCTCTGATTACAACTTCAATATATCTGTGATTCCAACTTTTGTTACTTGAAATTCTATTCTCATTTTGGGATTTTGTTGGTGGTAGAGAGAAAAGAGAAACTATTGTTCTCAGAACTACTGCATCTCTCTAACTTGGGGTTTGCTTCCACTAGTGCTCAGAGAGCTATATGGTCCAGGTAATTAAAAAAACACTCTCTAATTTCTGGTTTATCTTCAGAGAATATAAATACTTTAACATTGAAAACATGGTATTTTTGTGGACTTAATTTAATAATATAATGAATAAGGTATTGAGTTGCATGCTATCAATCTGGGTTCAATCCCTGGAACCTCATGTGGTCCCTTAAACTCTGGCAGAAGAGAGCCCTGAGTACAGAACCTGAAGTCAGCACTCAGCACCACATGGTGTGCCCTTCCTCTCAAGAGAAAATCCTACATGCAGAGCATGTGCTTCAGTCCATTGGCCTAGCTCTCTGGCATCACTTTCAAGTTATGCACCTTTCAATAATTTTTATTTTCTCTTGAACAAAATAATTATCTAATCAATTATGGCCTCTTAATTATAAGTTGTCTTTATTACTTTGTGCACATAAAATAAATATGCTCATTCTACCATATATAATCATCATTTAAATGTTTTCCTAAGACCCTTACTAACAGTTGCCTCACAAACTTATACTAAGTAAGATAATATATTCTTCTACTTTTTTTTTAGCTCAGAGATGTAAGAAAACTCTTTCTTTTAGCTAGAGAAGACCATGTGAGAGAACTCTAACAAATCTGAAGTAAATTTCTTCTAGGGGATTCTGAAAAACATCTCTTTCTCTAATGATAGATTTGATTTGAATGACTTAGAATTGCTGTTGCCTCTTTTATTTGTACATAGAAACATGGATATGCTATGGCTTTCTTGTGGCCATAAGAGGAGAACAATACACACTTAATACTTTAATATCTCACCACAATTTTCAGGATTATTTAAAGGAAAAGAAAGAACTAGTCAAAAAATAAAATCATTGTTTGTTTTATAGTGAAGTGAGATTAAGGAGTCTCATCTGGAATCCATGCAATCAAATTTTCCACTGCATAAATCAAACCATCAAATATCCTTTATCACTGTTGATTGCAATGGCAGAGTGACAATCATCTAGTTTGCAGAATAGGTATACATTTCTGTACTGAGGCAATCATGAATATAAGTTTATATCAGTTTAGTCAGAGACTTATTTATACCAAAAAAATCCTTTTTAAAAATGGATTCACAAGATGTGCTCCGCCCTTTTTACTGTGTATCTCTTCTAACAATACAGAGTTAAGTTTAATCAACTGCCAATTCAGGGCATCATAATTATTTTTATTCTTATTTTCTTTCTGTTATTACAATGTGACACCATTGTGATGATAAGAAAGAAACTATAAAGAAAGAAATAGTCAGAAACAAGTGAATGAAATTAATGAAAAATACCAGGGCTTGTTCTGTCTTTCACACACCAGAGACTTTTCTAAATACATGCCTGTACTCTGAAGCAGAGTAAAGAAGAGCATATTTCAAGAGCCAAAGCAACTCTGGACTAGAACAGAACTCAGAATAGTCCCCATTAATCTTATTCTATCCTAGATCCCAGCTCTGTTGCACAAGGCTTGGTATAGGGAAGATGCTCAGGTTGTTAAATAAAATAATAATGATAATAATAATAACAATAATATTCTCTCTGACAAGTACCACTTAATCCCCAAAACTCTTGTTGCTGATGGATATGTAGGCTTGAATTTTAAATGAATTTAGAATCCATAGGTACTTCCTGTTTTTAAAAACAGCGACTAGAGGTAGTCTCATGAAAGAAGTTATGTCCTTGCCTTCTCCCAGGGAGCAGAAATGATGAGACTTATTCAGTAAATATTGCTGCAAACTCTGTAATTCATTAATTGAACAGTGTCTAATCCTTGTTAAGAAATTGCCAAAATCAATTTCTTTTTTTTCTGTACTGTCTCCAGAACTTTGGTTAATTTGGCCAAAGGCAATCAAGGACAATACTGCAATAAGCTTGAGAACATTATAAACAATGCATGTATATCAAATCTTTATTGAAGTCTAAATTTAAGAAGATAATATAAAGATAAGTTTACTTGCTTAAAAGCAACCAAACTGAGTTCAATTTTCAGTACAACATATGGTGACCAAACACCACCAATATGATCCTTAGGCATAAGTTATGAATAAGACATGAAGATTATAGGTTCAGCTTTCTCCCTATTCACAAATAATAAAATCCTGAGAAATATGACCCAAAAATTACAAAAACACGTGCCTATATGTATGAAGACCAAATTGAATCATCAATGGCATCCTTAAAAATAATTTTTGACTAGTTTGAACAATCTTATTTCATACCTTTAGTCAGAAGTGGAGACTATATTAAAACTAAATTGAAAGCAATTAATGATTAAAGTTACCATTTGCATGCAAAATATCACTTAAAATTGATGCAAATAACACTAACAAATAGAAAAGCTATCTATAACCTCATAAATACTTATTTTTAATAACAATGTATAACTTCATTAAAGGCAAGAATCAAGAAAACATTGGGTGAGTGATTAATTTTTTATTAGCTTAAATTGGTCTTGCTTTCTCTAACATTTTAAATTTGTAGCTAAATTGAAACAAAATAATAATTAATATAGACAGTTTTATCAACCAATTATCTAATCTATTTTTGTTTTAAAATATCAACCAATAAAGGTTAACACACAGACTATAGCACAGGTGTTAAAAATGGCTACACTTTTCAACCAGTTGTGTTACAATCATGTAGACATAGCTTAAGTGAACTGAATTGAAAATAACAACCTTTTTATTGCAAGATCATTGTAACATACAATTATTAAAATTGATTAATACTTGGTTCAATGCAACTTCATTATCTCTTATTGATTTCAAGCATTACTTTTTAATGGCCTTCACTTTTGTCATTTCAGTTAGAACTGCCTGAATATTTGGTTAGTGGAACAACATATAGTTCTTTTCCATGAGTTAGCATTAACCTTCAATAAGCATTCACAGATGAATTAACTTTTAAATTCAGGAGATAGCAGTACTTTGCTAAAAAAATTTATACATTTTAGAGTTTTTGTTTCTTATGATTAACATGATTTTATTTGTTCAAATCCTGCACATTAATCAGAAGTTGAAATAGCATTATTTATCCATAGAAATGGACTTTTTGTTGAAATTAGAAATACAGCAAATGGCTGTAAGATGACTGGATGCAAAAGATGGCATAATTAAATAACTTTTCTTGAAATAAGGATGTACTATCAAGACAACAGGATCATCACTTCTGTGCCAATTATGAATCTGATTGATGTTCCTCTTTTGTCTTCCAAATCAGAATCTTCCTTGAATTTCTGTGGATTTGCTATAACTAAATTAAGTGGTAATGAAAAGCCATTTTTAAATAATTGCTAAAGCCTCTCTCACTGTTCAATCTTATTTTTCCTCATACAATGAATTCTGAACATCGTTTCATGTTCTTGAAATAAAACATATCATTAATTGACTCAATTTTGCAGTTAAAAGTAAACAAGACAAACATTTTCAAAGATGCACATAAGAACTTACATGTATCACAGCAAATTTAATATTTATATTTTTCTTTTCCCTTTTCTCACCTCCTTTACTTTCATTAATCATCTTTATGTCCACTTACAAAGCCTACATTTCAACCATAAATGACTGAAGATCATTTCAAATACTCTAATTTACTCTCTAGCCTTCCTATTATAAAGCTGGGATGTTCTTTGCTCTTTGCTCTTCATGGAACAGTACTTTATTTGCTTTATTTTCTTTCACTTCCCAATTCTTGTCCAGAGTGATCATTTCCAACTACCATTGTCATAGTCCCTTCTCTGCCCTTAATGCACACCCCTGCATCATTAAAGTAGCATGTATGATTCATTACAGTAAAGTAATATGCTTGATGCACTTTCAGCAACAGTATTGCAAACCACAGTGCTTCATAGGAAAAAGGGAGAAGAGAGAGAGGGAAAGAAAGAGAAGAAAATGCCTGTTATTGGGGGCACACTGGGGCTGGCAGTGGAAGATGAGCAGGACATGGAAATTGGTGGCAGAAAATAAACAAGGTTCAATGGGTTGGTGGTGCTGGAACATTGTATGACTAAAATTCAAGTATCAACAATATTTACTTCTGTATCCCATGGTGATTTTATTTTAAAAAGTTAAAAAATAAAACTTAGGGGCTGGAGTGATAGCACAATGGTAAGACATTTGCCTTGCATGCAACTGATCCAGGATGGACGGTGGTTTGAATCCTGCATTCCCATATGTTCCCCCAAGCCAGGAGCGATTTCTGAGTGTATAGCCAAGAGTAGCTCCTGAGTGTCACTGAGTGTGGCCCAAAAACAAAAACAAACGATAAAAACTCTTATTTTAGGAATAAAGCTATAACAGTACAGTAGGTAGAAAGCTTGCCTTCCATGCAGACAAACAAGGTTCAATACCCTGCAACCTATATGGTCTCTCAGGACTTACCAGCAGTGATCCCAAGCACAGAGCCAGGAAAATGCCATGAATATTACTAATGGACTAATATTCAAAATGAAATAAAAAAAATGAAAAGAACAGCAACAAAACTCATTTTAGAGTTCAGGCATGGGGCTCAAGTTGTAACCCTCATACTAATGCTAAGGTTTCATTCAGTCTCATTTCTAACACTACGTGTGCTCACTAACATACCATAAAGCACAAAGTCACCAAAACAACAATAAAAAGTGAATAAATAAAATAAAACATTCCGTTTTAATGCCTTTCTGTGAAGAATTTCCAGTTCTTTAAATAACTGGCTATATGTTTTTACTTAGACTTTTTTTTATAATGCTTGATTATATATTTTATCCAAATCTTATATTTTCATCAACTATCTCCATATCCTCACTGTAATAATCCTGAATGTTTTGAACCACTTAGCTTAATTTATGTGTTTTTAATTTACTGTGCTCAATATTTCTCATAATGTAAATATAAGTTTAATCATATACAATGAATAATGCGTGAAGATAATTTAGGAATTTAAGATTATTATTCAATTAATACAAAATATGTTTCTAATTATGGCAGCTCCAACTGTTATAACAAACTATAATTTAATTCATTGCTATTGATCAGCATGTCTTAGCCAAGAAGGATATTAAGTACATTCTTTATAAAAGTATATCTCTGTACCTGAGCTATAATCTTGAGTCTGTGAAGCTACAAGACAAATCAATATCATCAAAGCAATAATCTTAGGAGATAAATGGGCAGCTGGTGTCATTGTCCATTCATCATCATATTGTTATAGCAAAGATTGTGAAGAACTATAATCTATTCTGACAGTGCTCAGTGATCCAAAACCCAATTGCAGATTTTTATAACTTGCGTTTTAAAAAGTGCATTAGAAACTTTGATTTAGACATTATAAAATATTGAATAAAAGAGACAACCAACTAAGTTATGATTCTCTTGTGAGTAGGAAGCACTTGCTACACCAGTGTTGTCTGAGCTCTTCAGGACTTGATGTCTTGCTTAATACCTCATGCCTGCAATTGTACTTAAATACACAATTTGGTGATTAAAGAGTGATCATTCATTGTTTCTAAATCTAGTCTTAATTTATGTATCTTTATTTTTATGAAATAATTTCTAAAATGCTGCTCAATATTTCTTAACAATCTGACAATTTATTGTAATTATAAAAACATTCTATGTCATCAAAAATTTGGAGGTAATTCTAGCTCTTCAGAATATTAAACATCAAGGACTTTTAATCGAGCAGTGAGTTGGGCATATGACTTGGACTTGATTCCTGAGAACCTATATGGTCCCCTGAGCCACACAGACCTAATGGTAAGTTCAGTTCTTCTTTTCTTCTTTTCTTCTTCTTCTTCTTCTTCTTCTTCTTCTTCTTCTTCTTCTTCTTCTTCTTCTTCTTCTTCTTCTTCTTCTTCTTCTTCTTCTTCTCCTTCTTCCTTCTTCTCTCTCTTCTTCCTCCTCCTCCTTTTTTCTTCCTCTTCTTTTCTTTCTTTTCTTCTTTTCTTTCTTCTTCCTTCTTCTTCCTCTTCCTCCTCCTCTTCTTCATCCTCTTCTTTCTTTTTTTCTTCCTTTTCTTTTCCCTCCTCCTCCTCCTCCTCCTTTTTCTTCCTTTTTGTTTTTGTTTTTGTTTTTGAGTCACCCAGCGGTGCTCAGGATTTACTCCTGGCTCTCCACTCAGAAATCGCCCCTGACAGGCTCGGTGGACCATATGGGATGCAGGGATCTGAACCACCACCCAACCTTCATAGTCTCCGTGCAAGGCAAACACCCTTCTGCTCTGCTATCACTCTGGCCCATGTACTTCTGATGGTTTTTGGAGCCTATCTGGGAAACCAGAGATATAATCTAGATTGGCTACATTTAAAGCAAATGCCTTACCCATTGTACTATCACTTTAATTTTTAACATATTTTATGTGTTTTAAATCTCAATAGAGAGTCCTTCTAGTCCACTGACTAGATAGTTATCTAAAAATGTCATCCTGGTACAGGTTGGGGTGTATGTGAGGAAGAGTTGTGGGAAGAATTGGGGTGTTGGGAATGTGTAAACTTAAATAATAAATCTGGAGATGTCTAATAAGCACCAAATAAACAAACTGCTCATAAGACCCCTACCCTATTTACCTCTGAGGAAAAGTGGCTTTGATCTAAAATAAGTATATTATTTGACTGATAGCCAAGTTCATACTTAAGTAATTACAGAAAACTCCAGTTTGTGCACCCCTTTATAGGACTTTTCATTTTCTGTAAGTGACATGGATCAGTTCAATAAAATCAATTAGATTCCCAAATCCAAGAATTTTCATATACTGAAAAGAACTTTTGTCATGTATATGCTAGGGCTTTGAGAGACCAAGTAAGCATTTTACAAAAATTTAGGTTCTGGAGGCCAGAGCTGTGGTGCAGCAGTAGGGAATTTGCCTTGCATGCGGCTGACCTTGGACAGATAGTGGTTCGATCCCCACCTTCCCATGTGGTTCCCTTAGCTAGGAGAGATTCCTGAATGCAAAGCCAGGAGTAACCTCTCAGCGTCACTGAAGTGTGGCCCAAAAATAAACAAACAAAAAAAAAAAAACAAAAAACACACAAACCAAGAAACAGATTCTGCATCCATGAATCATTATTGATTTCAAAAAATGATAGAATAATATATGTTTACATAGAAAGCATCATATATATGATGGTATGTTAGAAGAGAAATATAAATACCTTATCTAGTTAATGTGATGTTAACATATTTATAATTTAATTTTAAATAAAATATAGGTGATGTAGGTACAGAAATATATATTAAGAGTTTGGAAAGGGATACTCATGAGGTTGAACCCCTTAAATAGAAATCATAAATATTAACACTTTATTGATCTAAATAAATTTAAATGAAATAATGTGGCTAATAAATGGCACCTTAAAATTTTCTCCTTGTTTTATATTGCAATTGTTCTCAGCTTTTAACCTTACAAAACAAGCATTTTGGAGTGATTAGTATCTCAATATTTTCAAAATTTATGGTTAAATTTTTATTTGACCATAATTACTAACTTCCAATGCATTATTGTGACCTTCCAACTGTGGCTAAAATTTTTAGATCTTAGAGCATGTCCTAGAATGCCTTGTTAGTTCTAAAATTCTACTTTCTCATTTATAATTCCCACTTGGTAGTTAGTAGTGCCTCATTAGAGCATTATTAACCATGCTAGTTAGGTTTTCAATGCCTGAAATAACTCTAAGGAAAACAGAAGTAAAACATTTTTAGCATATATACTAAAAATAAATGTGTATTAAAAATAATGAAATATTACTTAGTAATAGTTATTTTGGCATTATTGTATTAGATACTCAATGGACTAAAGAGGACCAAAATACTATTGCTAACCACTAGGATTATCATTTCTTACAAGCCGCCCCAAGTTATGTTTCTTTGCTTTTGTTTATCAGTCTATTTTTACTGCAAACAAAAGCCAAGTTTTGAAAAGCAATATTGCCATGCTCATATAATTTAATGTTTCTCTATAAGAAGCTTTCTCTTTCTCCCAATGGCACTTTGTCTATCTCTATATTACAAATATGGCAGTCAACTTCTATTACCATGGCTTATTTTTCTATTTTATTTTAATTTTAAGCTCTTTGAAAACATTGGCATGACCATTATCTTCTGAGTATTCTATTCCAAAAGTGTACCTTTGTATAAAACAAGAACTTTGCATATCTAATAATTTACTAAGACTTGACAGAACTACTTAAGTTTTTTTTTTCTTTTTTGAAACTATTCAACTTCATTCTGAATGAGTTTCTGGCATATTTTCTACATCTTGTAAGTAAGGGCTCAGAATCTTTGCTTGGGTATACCTGTCCATCATAGTATTTAATGTAAATGTCGTAGAAAATACAAATTTATCTTCAGAGAAAAAATCAGATGTACCCTTAAGAATATGAATATCCTTTCTTCTTTGAGAATAACATGGAGGTGGACTTACTATCCAGTATTTAACAGAGAGAAAGCACACTGGTAGGGTATTTGCCTTGCACGCAGCAACTCAGGAGGGATGGTGGTTCAACTCCCAGCATCCCATATGACAGAGCCAGCCAGGAGTGATTTCAGAGTGCAGAGCCAGGAGTAACCCCATGGGTGCCACCATTTGTGACCCAAAAACAACAAAAAAATAAATTGTGGAATACTAAAGATTAAGCTCATGTAATCCATTAATTATTCATTCAGTCATCAACTAACCTTACTTTTCATCACTGAGTTTAAAATAAGGTTCATAGCAATCACACAAATATAATGTTCACACTGTTTCATGCCTAGTTGTTAGTCATATCTTTTCCCAATGGCTTCTGCAAAACATACATGAAGCAATGAACAAATGACTTGCTAGCTAGGTAGTTTAGTGAAATCCTAGACCTTTCACAAGCATTGATATTCTTTTTTTTTTTTTTTTTTTTTTTTTTTTGGTTTTTGGGCCACACCCTGTGACGCTCAGGGGTTACTCCTGGCTATGCACTCAGAAGTTGCTCCTGGCTTCTTGGGGGACCATATGGGACGCCGGGGGATCGAACCGCGGTCCGTCCTAGGCTAGCGCAGGCAAGGCAGGCACCTTACCTCCAGCGCCACCGCCCGGCCCCTCATTGATATTCTTAATATGAACAAATCTAGCTGAACTTTCCAAGCCTCAAAGTTTGACTTAAAAAATATTTAAAGAGGGCCAGAGAGATAACATGGAGGTAAGGCATTTGCCTTGCATGCAGAAGGTTGGTGGTTCGAATCCCGGCATCCCATATGGTCCGACGAGCCTTCCAGGAGCAATTTCTGAGCATAGAGCCAGAAGTAGCCCCTGGGCGCTTCCGGGTGTGAGCTCCCCAAATTTAATGAACCATGAATTAAAAAATTAAAAAATATTGATAGTTTAATTCTAGGCATGTAATATTTCAACACTAATCCCACAACAAGGGACAACTACCATCACCAGAGTTACCATATTCCATCATCCCTTACCCTCTGTCTTAACAGACACATTACAAATGTTTATGGTTACAGCTTAAATATTAGATTTTCAGTGGTACTGAGTCTGTAATTTGGATTTGTATCTATACCACTCTTCCTGTTATGCTCAGGGGTTACTCCTGGCTATGCATTCAGAAATCACTCCTGGCTTGGAGGACCATATGGAATGCCAGGGGATCAAAGTAAGATCAGTCCTAGATCAGCCGTGTGCAAGGCAAATGCCCTACTGCTGTGTTATTGCTCTGGCCCTGTGTTTTTTAATTGTATAAGTATAAACAATTTTTCATCCACTTTGAAAGACTTCCATGCGGGGTCAGAGAGATAACACAGCAGTAAGGAGTTTGCCTTAGGCACAGAAGGATGGTAGTTCAAATCCCGGCATCCCATATGGTCCCCAGAAACTGCCAGGAGCGATTTCTGATCATAGAGCCAGGTGTAACCCCTAATCACTGCCAGGTGTGACCCAAAAACCAAAAAAAAAAAAAAAAAAAAGAAAAAGAAAAAGAAGAGAAAGACTTCCATGCAATTATTTTAAATTCTCCTTATAATTAGTCTATTGTATTTTTAAGGGTATCCTTTAGAATCTAATTTTTTTGCCAAGAATATATAATTGTAAGATATCTACTTCATCTGTGTCTAATTATTTTTATGTCTTCAAGTGTTCTGGATGGTAATATTATATTTATGTATTAATTTTTTAAGTATTCTTTTTTTAGATTAAAAATTTACTTTTTTTCTTACACACTGATTTTATTTAGTCTATTATAATAATTATTATTATACTTCCTCACACCTATATTTATTGCAGTGCTATTTACATAAGCCAGATCTGGAAAAAATCAAGATGTCCTTCAACAGAAGAATGGCTAAAGAAATTGTGGTACATATACACAATGGAATATTATGCAGCTGTCAGGAGAACTGTAATCATGATATTTTCCTATTCATGGATGTACATGAAATATATTATGCTGAGTGAAATAAATCAGTTGGAGAGATATAGACACAGAATAGCCTCACTCATCTATGGATTTTTTTTTAAAAAAAAAGTAAAGACATTATTTTAATAATCCCAAAGACAATAGAGTTAAGGACTAAAAGGGCTGGCTCACAATATGAAACTCACCACAAAGAGTGGTGAATGCTGTTAGGGAAATAACTACACTAATAACTAGCATGACATGTTAATGAATGATAGAATTAAATGCCTGTCTTTAATACAGGCAGGGGTAGGGGAAAAGTGAGGGAGGCATTGGTGGTGGGAATGTTGCACTAGTGAAGGGGGTGTTCTGTTTATGACTGAAACCCAACTACAATCATGCTTATAATTATGATGCTTAAATAAAGATTTTATTTTTAAAAATTCACTTTTTTCTCACACTGATTTTATTTTGTCTAATAATCATCATTATTATACTTTGGTAATTATATTTGTAGTACTCCTATAAGCAGAATATTCTAAGAGGAGTTGTTAATATAAATAAAAATGCTATGTATATACTAGGTATTCAATATATTTAAGGTAAATGAAACAGTTTATAATTCTATAACCATAAAGTATTGTCTCTAGGTAGACTTCAGATATATGAATGTATATAAAGTATGATTCAAGAATGATCTTCAAGCTTTGCTACCCTCTACTAGAAGAGTCGACTTTTACTATAGTTACTTTATTTCCCTCAGTATGTGTTGATAGTTAATTTGTCTAAAATGTTAACAGATTATTACTTATGAGTATTATCATGTATTTATATAAAAATGCCCTGCTTACATCAAAATTCTTTGAGATGTTACAATGATCACAGATAATGTTTGGAATAGAGAGGGTAAGACTAATGAACGGCATGCCTTGGGGGGAGAAAAAATATTGAATATATCCTCTATATATTAAGGAAAAGGAAAGTAAAAACAGAGGTAGACAATATGTATAAAGAAAACAATATATAAAATGAACAATATATATGGTTTAGGATACATTCTAAGTGGACACTATGAAGAATGGTGGTGGATGAGAATTTACTAATGGAGAATGAGTTATGACTTTTTACTAACAAAACATATACTACTTTTAGGGAGGGAGAGGGGTTTACATAACACTTGTGGTTTTTAGAGTTTATTCCTGGCTCTCTATTAATGGATAACTCCTTGCTATAATATGGCTTTTTCAAACTTCAAAGAAGATGTATATCCCTTTATCTGCAAGTAGTTTGGGTATGGCGACCACATTTTAAACCTGAGTCAGCTATGAGTAAGTCAATTGCCCTACCCATTGTTCCAGCCTCCAAAAAAGATAATATTAATTTCTTCTAAAAGACTAAGAACTTTTAATATTTATGCATTAAAAAGCTGGAATTATGCTTCCATTTATTTTATAATTAAATACATTAATTAAGATACTATGAGGAATTAATAAACTATTCAAAAACTTATAGCTGAATATTGGGGCTGGTCTTGATCTTTAGCTGATAAATCCCAAGTCTCTGCTTAGTTGTTTGTGTTGCTATAATACAGATACTCCACCCTTCAAATCTAAACTTCAAAGAAGAATATGTCTATATATTATAGTAGTATTGATATTGAAATTAATAAGTAAACATGCGAGATAACTCTAATATCTCTCTTCCTGAAGAAAGAAAGTAATAGCACTAAATTATAAAACCACATGAATCTAAATGTTCAAGGAAGGGCCTGTTTGAAAGCTACATGTTGACCACCACTCTGTGAGAAACTATATCAATGAAAAAACAACCTTCAGGGGCTTGAGAGATAGCACAGCCGTAAGGCATTTGTCTTAAATGCAGAACAATGGTGGTTCGAATCCCAGCATCCCATATGGTCCCCACCCCCACCCCACCCCCACCCCCTAGCCTGCCAGGAGCGATTTCTGAGCATAGAGCCAGTTGTAACCATTGAGCACTGCTGGGTGTGAGCCACACCCCCCCCCAAAAAAAAGAAAGAAAAACTACCTTCAAATTAGGTGGCAACCAAATATTTGTTTTTATTTTATTATCTTATTTTTAATATATTAATAACTACCTATAAAGCATCATAGGTTAATATCTAAAGTACTTAGATTTCTACTGTAGCAATGAGTTGGTTCTTTACCTCAGCAATAGTTCTCAGTACACTTTAATATTTCCCATCACTCTGGAGGATTTAAGAAATAGTAGACATAAATACTTTTATGATAAACTTACATAAGGTAGTATAACACTCAATATATATTATATGACCTCTATCAAATTTTGAGTTTTCTGTAGAGAAACAGATTCTGAAAAGTCCTGGGCCCATTTCCAAAGTCAAGTGAGATATAAAAGTATATGCTTAGTTTTCTACTAAATTTTTTTTTCTGTTTTCTCTGAATTCCTCCTCACAAGTTTATTTTACAACACAGATTCAGATATGCTATGGATGACCATTATCTCAGAAAGAAAACTCATCTCATTTTTACATACTGTCTACATGTATATGCCACAGATATTCCTAGGACAGACAATTGAACTTCATTTTTCCAAAACCTTATTTAGTTGTTTTTCCTAGTAACTTATGTGTAATATAGTCTCTTTTCTTACCTACTAAGAAATCTCTAAATGCCACTCTTAAGGTTTTGCCTTTTTGAACTATTTACTTTAGAACTAATTCCAAAAACTATCTTAAATCACAAGTCAAAAATAATTTAATTTAATATTTGAAATAATATAATTTAATTGTATAACTGCAATCATATTCCTCTCAAAATCATCTAATTATGCTAAATCTGAGTATTATTTGCTATTTTCACAGCTTTTTCTTTTGTTAATTAGGTAACTCTTCAAGTAAAATCTTTCTTTGTATCCTTTGTACAGACCATTAAGACTATATTAAATATAAGGAATAATACATCCCTCAGTTTATTATTACTCCAGCACATGAAAGAAAGATATTTTGTCTCCTGAGATGAAAATTGTGATGATAAATTATTACTTACTTCCTCTAACTTTATGATTCCTGTAGAATTGTAGTAACTATCTAAATTCTGAAAATAGATACCTTGACTATCTCTAATACTATGATCCCACCTTTTTTCATTTTTAGATTTTCATTATTTAAAAAAAGTAACTAAAAGGGGCTGCAGAGGTGGTGCATGCCTTGCATGCAGCTGACCTAGGACAGACTGCAGTTCGATCCCTGGCATCTCATATGGTACCCCAAGCCAGAAGTGATTTCTGAGCACAGAGCCAGGAGTAACCCCTGAGCATCATGGGGTGTGCCCCCCCCCAAAGTAACTAGGTAAGATGAACCAGTCCTTATTTACAGAAAGGGATAAATTGAAATATAAGTAGATGCTAGGGGCCAGTGAGGTGGCGCTAGAGGTAAGGTGTCTGCCTTGCAAGCGCTAGCCAAAGAAGAAACGTGGTTTGATCCCCGGCATCCCAGATGGTCCCCCCAAGCCAGGCGCAATTTCTGAGCACTTAGCCAGGAGTAACCCCTGAGCATCAAACAGGTGTGGCCGAAAAACCAAAAATAAAAAAAAATAAAAAGAAATATAAGTAGATGCTAACACAATGCTGGTTAAAATTTTAAATTTTTGTATCTGTAAAGAAAATCTTTTCACTGATACTTGACTTTAAATAACTTTATATAACAGTAGGTACAAGTCATAATTTCACTTAATAAGCTGAAACTCTGTCAAAAGCTCACAATTTATTAAACAAATAATAGGAACCCAAGTTCGATCCTGTCATTTCATATTGTTCCCTGAGACTGCCAGGAGCAATTTCTGAGCACAGAGCCAGAAGTAGACCCTGAGAAGTGCCAGGGTTTCCCAAAAGATAAAAAAAATAAAAATAAAAATAAAGGAGGAGGGGGAGGAGGAGGAGAAGGAGGAGGAGGAAAAAGAAGAAAGAAGAAAAGATTTACCCATATTGCTGGTTTTTGCTGCTTTGACAAGTACTATAAAATTTTTTTAAAAATTAGGGCCCGGAGAGATAGCACAGTGGCGTTTGCCTTGCAAGCAGCCGATCCAGGACCAAAGGTGGTTGGTTCGAATCCCGGTGTCCCATATGGTCCCTCGTGCCTGCCAGGAGCTATTTTTGAGCAGACAGACAGGAGTAACCCCTGAGCACCGCCAGGTGTGGCCCAAAAACCAAAAAAAAAAAAAAAAAAAAAATTAATGGAAGAAGGGGGCTGGAGCCGTTGTGTGCTAGCTTAGGATGGAGCGCGGTTCTATTACCCCGTGTTCTATATGGTCCCCCAAGGCAGGAGCGATTTCTGAGTACATAGCCAGGAGTAACCTCTGAGGGTCACTGGGTATGGCCCAAAAACAAAACAAAAAAACAAAAACAAAATAAAAATTAATGAAAGAAAATCAAATGGCAACTCTTGGGAAAAAAAAGAGACGGGCTATGCCAAATGGTTTGAGAACAGTCATGTGATTACACATGCAATGATGATTAGAGGAAAGAGATCTAAAACATTCTATGCATCACAGAAATCTATGTTTCAATTCGAACTGACCCCTTTATATAAAATGAACTCTAAAAACCTTTGCAATTGATATCCATTCTCTGTATATCATCTGTCTCTTCTTTTAACCCAATTTTTACTTTCTACTTACCACATGTCTAATCTTACCAGAATTCACAAGTCCAGCACCATAAATGTACATATCTTGTTAAGTCTTGTTTCTTGTTGGTTTGTAGCCTAATATGTAGCTTCACAGTGAACATTAAAAAATAAACTATAGTTCAAACCCTAAACTAGGGCTTATTTATTGGTCCCAAGATGTATACAGTCTGGTCGTGGATCAAGCAGCCAGTCATCTGTAAATCCCGATCTTGGGTTTTTGTCCTACCAAAGGGAGCCAAGACTTCTGGTTTTGTCTTGTCGTTAGTTGGTAAGGTAGGCTAATCTGCTCTAAGGTCAAGATGATCGCATTTTCCCCGTTGTCAGGATATCATGTTAGAGCTGGGCCTTGTTGTTGGTCTCGTCGTATTAAGGCCGTCCTGGATGGAGTTTGTTTCCTGCAGCTGTTGTGGAGAGCTGTGCCGTTTCTATGTCGGAGATCCAGGGTTCAAGGCTGGATGAATGGTATCTAATCACCTGAGGTCTAATTTGATTCCACATGACATATTTTGAAGGCAGGAGATATCCCTATATTTTAAATAACTATGAGTTCCTATCTCTAGTAGATAAGAGCTCTCTTTTATTTTTTTTTTAAATGTAAAATTTCCCCTTTACTTAGTGTGCCTTTGTAGGGGGAAGTGGTGCTACATTATAATGTCTGTGTATTCGTGGGTGGACTGATGGGATAACAGTCACAGGTCACCTACCAAAAAACGAAGAAAAAAAAAAAGGGGGGGGGGGATTGAAACTGTATGTGCTCACAAATATATATGAGGAACAAACATTTAAAAAAAAAAGATAAATAAATAAATTAAAAAAAAAATCATGATCCCCAGCCCCAAAGATCCGGCAGAGACAATTGTAACGGAATGGGGCTTTTGGGAGCACAAAGAAAGACGCTATCCTAGGTGCCACCCTAGGCTCAGTGCAAAGACCAAGATCATCAACCACAGAAGATGGGTTAAAATGACACTGAGGTAACAGAACCTCTAGAACCACAAAGACTGACTTCATCATAAGTCCCACCTCAGGATCTGTACAGATACTGAGACCTCTAAACACAGAGCAGAAGTCTTCCACACACCAAAGGAAAAAAAAAAAAAAAAAAGAAAGAAAGAAAAAAAAAAAACACCACCGGGAAAGTAAAAGATCCTGAGCAATGTCTAGAGTTGATCCCATGACAGTATGCTCCAAGGACGGAGAAATCCCATATCTCTTAGGCCAAGTGAATTCTTTTTCGAATGACCCCAATATTTACTGTGCCAGTGCAGGAGGGAAAAAAACAAAAATACAAAAAGCACAAAACCTTGGTTATTTTTTTGATATAAATATATATATTACCTTCATTTATTATTGTTATTATTATTTTTGATTTACCAATCTATTTTGGTCGATTTCTCTGTTTGGGTGTGATTATTGAAAGTGTAGTCCCCAATTATACTTATTTTTTTTATTTATTTATTTTTTTTTTCTCTTCCTTTCTTCTCTTTCGTTATGTGCTATGCCATGTTTCTTAATTCAAGACCATGGCGTGATTTTTGTTAGTCTGTTTTTGTTTTATTTTTTTTCTACTTGTTTGTTTGTTTGTTTTGTCTGCTCTGTGTGGTGCTTATCGATATAGCTGGAGCCCTCACTGGATATTTGACACTTCTTTTGGTACTAGTGGAGTGTTTCACCTACTTTTTCTCCATCTCCCAGATTGATGATGAGAGCCTTTAGAAGGACTCCGCCCATTTTCGGGGTATTAGACTCTTACCCCAGTTTATTGCTTTTTTCTCCTTCAAACAAAACCACGCAACTTGAACTAGCTAGTCCTGACTCCAGATAGAGGGGGAAATAAGGGAGGCATCAGGACCAAACAGGTGCAAGACTACTAAGTAGTGGGTTAGATACAGAGGGGACCACATATTCTAGCCGCCCTGGGGTGAGGGAAAAGGAAAAGGGAGGTAGGATAGAAACGGAGGCGTAGGGATGACAATTTGGCGATGGGAATCCCCCCTGATTTTATGTAAATAAGTACCTAAAATATTATTGTCAACAATATGTAAGCCACTATGATCAAAATAAAAATTTATATTAAAAAAATAAATAAATAAACTATAAAAGTATGAATAAAGGGTATTAAGAGATCTTAAATAAGTCTTGTGAATGAAAGTATTTCAGATCTTCTTTTCCATTGTAATATAAATTTGATCTAAAAAAAATAGACTTAAGGGCCAGAGCAATAGCCCAACAGTAAAGAATTTGCCTTGCAAGCAGCTGACCCAGGACAGATCTGGGTTCAATCCCCAGCTTCCCATATGGTCCCCCAAATCAGGAGCAATTATTGAGTGCGTAGCCAAGAGTAACCCTTGAGCATCACCATGTGTGGCCCAAAAAGAAAAAAAAAAATTAAGTTCTGAAAATTGGTTATCTTTTTTTTATAAGTATGTAACTTTGACCTTGCTTCTAACTCTGAACAGTTTTTCTATATAATTGAAGAGCCTATCTTTTTGTTTGACTTTAATTATTTGATAAAGCATAAGATAAACTTTCAAATTAGGATAACCAGACCTTGTAGTAATCTAAATACTTTACGTATTATAAAAAAGGTAGAAAAAAGGTTTTAGCTAAGAATCTTGCCTGTGTTATGCCACAACAATCAATTTAGGTCGGCTTTCTTCAACTTTTCACACTTGTGGATAGAGACCTCTTTTACATGTCCCCCATTATTATCAATGGGACATCCATTAGTTTCTAGACTTAAGACTAACACCAGTAAATGGATCCTTGGAAAAGGGAGACCCTCGATTCTTTTTAGCTATGCACAAGAATGAAATGCTCACATGTTAACAAGGTTTTCTAATAACAGAAAAGCCCACAGCAAACCATGAAATCCTAGTTGTAATGTATCTTGATTGACTCACTAGCCTAAAACAAAGAGCAAGAACAAAATTATTTTCTCCCTTTGCTCTTTTCCCAGAAGAAAAGGCAAGATGCATGCTGAGATTTGAGCTACATTACAATATGACACCCAGACACTGCAAAAGGCAGCCTATAGAAAGAGAATATGATGTGTTTCTCCAATTACAAAAAAATTATCAGAGTAATAAATTAGAGGTTTTAAATCTTTGTAGCAGCTTGAACTACAATATTGGTACAAGCTGATCTCACAAGGTGCTCCCTACAGAATAAAGGTAATATGATGAAACCAAATGTAGAAATAGAAAGAAAAAAAAAAAAACACCTACACTTATTTTATTTTTATTGAAGATAAATACCACCTGCACACATTTTTGTTCAAAGAAAAATGCTCAACTTCTTTTTATTCCTCTTGCAGATAGAAATGCACTTTATAGAATTGGAGCTGTTCTTTTGTTTTTCTTATTTCACAAGAACTTGATTTGCATATTTGAGGACATGTTAAGGTGCTCTCTGTGATTTATAGAGTTTATAAAATGGTAATATGGTCTAAAATCTTAGTTTTCCTTCTTTATTTCTAATATTAAAAACTACATGCCCTTCTGAGAAGTGAGCCATGAGAGGAAGACATTAGCTTGCCTGGTATTAGATAATAAAAAAGTTCCACAGGGGACGAGTTACATATTATGACATTGTGAATATAAGGCTCATTTGGATTTAATTCATTACTACATCATGTTGCACAGGAAAGCAATTTTTAAGCAATAGAAGTGCACTTCATTTGTAAAGGACCCAGCTATAACACACAATCAGTTACTGGAGACAGAAAGTGATTTCCCAAATCAGGCATATAAAATTTAATATATTTGCTTCAGTTATAATGAAAGGGAAGGGGACTTTAATGCCATTTTTTTCAGATAAGAATGACTCTTTGTAAAATTTGAAAAGTGCATTTTTGCTTGGGGAATTCACTCAATTTTGGTGTCACAAACTGAATAAGCTGAAGAACATGATTAGAATATAATTTGAGGAGTTCAAATAACTGATTAAACTCATTAGATAACTTGAATCAGCTATTTGAAATACCTTTTAGTCACAGATTATAATTTTAAATAATATTTTCCATAAAGATAATATTAAATTATAACTAAGATATAAAATTATTAATAAAATGTGATAGTGACAGATATTCTTTTTTTAAAAATATTTTATCAGTTTTTAGTAGTAGTCTGTTCATTCCTTAAGACTGAGTAAATTATTCTGAGTTAAGACAGTCAAATTACATTTACTAAAGTGACTTAAATCTGAATTTATTACTATAACTATTATCTAGAAAGACTTCAATAAATAGAAGATAGTCGATATAGAGAGGAATGGGGACTAAAACAATAATACAAAAGGAAGGACATTTGTTTTGCACATGGCTGTCCAGAGTTGAACCACTGGGACCCCCATATAGTTCCCTGGGTTGGCCAAAAGTAATTCCTGAGTACCACTAGGTATGGCCTTAAAAATAAATAGAGAAAAATAATGTGTATACATGTTATGTATATTAATATGGTCCTATAGATAAATATATGATGACAAAAATAGCTTATGGGATTCCTTTTTAATTAATTCCTAGCAGGTGAATGAATGAAAACCTCCCTATCAAAGGTTTCAATCAATTAGTTAAGACCCACCACATTATGGCAAGTAATCTGACTTATAAAAAGTCTGTTAATTAAATGTATTTCATTTTTAATATCTTTACATAAACATCTTAAATAAAGATGTACTGAAGATATGAGTGTTACATTCTAACAAGTTTACACACAATAAACCATTACATTGTGGTTAGGATAAGCATCTAACATTTAAAAAAATGAAATAACCTCTCTTATTATAATGTACAATCTATCAGGGTAGTTGAAAGTTTAAAGAATACAGAAGTATTAAGTATTTGGATTACCCACCAATTTTTTATTTCTCAGCTAGAAACATACTTTTGAATATTTTATATCAAACTCCTATATACAAATAATTAATTAGATTTTTATAGATACTATATATATGCAAATAATTTAATAATTTAATTTAAATTTTCTGTAGAAACTACTCACATAAGATTATATAATTATATTCAGCAGAATTTTTTAGGTCTTGCTTAATTTATAATGCACTGAATAAGATTTTCAAATTACAAACCTCAAAGGGTAATGTCTATCTTTTGAATCTTGACTTCATTGACATTAGAACGGAACATGAAAGGTAGAAACACGTAATCATCTCCCAAACTATCCATGTTTAATTTTTATCTCATCCCACTAAGTGTGATCATTACCAAGTTTTCAATCAAAAGAGTGTCAGAAAGTCAACTGAATCCACAGGAAACTGACATACTTGATACTCAAAGGAAAAGGTTTATTTTCCCATGGTACTATTATATCTGACTGATATAATTTCCATTTTTTTTGGAATGAATAAGATCAAAACTAGATCAAGACTGGATAAGCATATTATGCCTAATAAATAAAAGAAGAAAAAAATATTATTACCTTAAATTTGAGGAACATTTAGATAGAGTAATTCTTTAAGTTTGGCAACCAGATGACCTTGACATAACTAACCAAGTTATTTTACTGACAGAATAATCACTGTCACCGAAAAGAGCCACTTAATTTTATGAAATATATTGCTTCTACTTGAAAAGCAATACTTAATATACTACCTTATTTTGGATAGTTTATATCTGATATATTTGGTGAAAATGATTAAGGAAATGTCTTTACTAGGCCAGACTTGTAAGACATAAAGTAACTCAAGCCAACAGAAAGAATGAAAAAAAAAAATACTAAGTTGTGCATGTTTCATGTTTTGTGTGTTTGTGTGTGTGTGTGTGCTCTCAAGAAAGAGAATCAGTGATGAGAAATCAAGAAGAGTATCCTGAAGATGTTAGCAATTGAACTAGGCCAAAAAGAATGTACAAGATTTGAAGAGTTTAAAATTGAAAAGGCCACTGCACTCAAAGGTTCTTCTGTCAACAATCCAATTCTATCTACTGGTGTCTGCTGCTCTTTGTCTCTAGCCAAATGCCTAAGATTGTGAAGGGCATGAGCATTTGTCTTTGAGCTGATCTAGACAGTGAACAGACTTAATGCCATTCTGCATAACACAGAAATTCTGAGTGAAGCAATTGTTTTATCTAAAGTACAGAGCAATAAAATGGTATGCATAATTAAATGAATTTTATCTTATGTATTAGTTTTGTGATTAAATTGGAGACAATGTACATTTGTTATTTGGAGAGATGAATGTTGGAATAGCTAATTACTTCCTTTAGGAACCATTAATCTATTATGGTTAGAATCATTCTGTTGTCATTTGCATAAATTGAATTATGTGCACTTTTTTTTTAATACATTTATGTGTTTTTCTCCAACTGAATTGACAGTTGTTTTATTGCGTTCTTCATTTCTCCAACCTTCCTGCTCTCATATCAATACTAAAATTTCAGTGGAACAAAGAATATGAAACGTAGGATTCCCCTAAATAAAACAGATTAGGAGAAGATGAGTAGAAATTCTAGATAGAGACCCAAGAGAAGGTAGAACTGTTACTTTTGAACCTTGCAATTGTTATGAGGCCATCACATAAAAATAAGCATTAAAAATAAATAAAGAAAACAAACTAAATGAAGGGACATTTGCTCATAATCTTTAACCTAACTCTTGTTCAAAACCTAAAAACCTCTAAATCCATGATGCCAATTCTAAAAAAAAAAGAAAAAAAAAAAAAAAAACAATGAAGACTATCGGGATAAAAGAAATTTAATCTAATTCCAAATAATTTTTCTTTTTAACTGAAAGTTTCTTTATAAAGGCATCAACTAACAAGCCACTCCAAGTGTAGCCACTCCAAAAGTGATTCCAGTTGGTGTTCCATGCGAGCACAGTTGGGGTTCTCCTGGAACACCCAGGGTCTTTCTCCTGCTCTGCTCTGAGATTTATTGTTCAGGGAAAAGTGTAATGCCAGACATTGAACCTATTTCCTATGCCTGAGAAGAATGTGTTCAGCTTTGTAAGCTTTCTGTGGACCCTGAACTACTTGTAAACTTATTTATTTGGAAGAGGTGAGAGGTACACAAACAGGGCAAAGAGGCCCAGGAGCCCAATCAACAATTCTTTATTAACCTATTGGTAAATTCCATAGTTTAATGAAACTGAGACACGGAGACACTGCTCAGTCCTTGCAGTTCTGGAAATGCCTAGATCATACCTGCAGTGCTGGCTGCTCAAGGATTGTGCTCAATGTTCTTCAAAAAACCAGGTGGATCAGAATAGAAACTGAGTTGTGTTCATGTTAAATGTGTGACCTAATCAATGTTGTAACTTCCAGCATGTAAAACTGACTTTTTTTGGGGGGTGCAGGTTAACTTACATCACACACAGCAGTTCTAAGGGATCATTTTCTCAGAGTATTAGGAAACAAATTGGGTGCCAGGAATCAAATCGAGTAAGCATACTGTGAGGTACTATCCCTTCTTCTACCCCTGTGGCTTTTATGCATTCTTTTCATTGTCTTTATAAGCTCAAGAACAAAAATATGGTTAAAGTTATGCTTATGTTGTTAGCCCATTTTCCCCTAGACAGCCACACCACCATTTAAGATGAAAGGATTGTTTAGTGTCCAGCTTTCTTGAAAATACATTAAATCAATAAAATATTACCTGATGATGAGTGTTGTTGTTCTTGAATAGACAGAAATATATATGGTAGATATGGACAATAAGAATGAAAGACATGAACAGACTGTGAATATGCAACATTATATATTTTGAACATAGATATACTCCTTTATAATATTTAGAACATGTAAAAGATATAAAACCGTAGATGCTAACAGAAATGGTTTATCACTAGTTTCTTTGTATCTGTTTGTTTACAACTTGGTTTCACCCAAAATAAAGATTGTCTTACTTGTAAATCTCAGTGGGTTTATTGCCCCATCCAGGGTTGATCTCTGTACTCAATAGAAATGGCAGTTCTGGCAGGCAGGGAGCTCCATACTAGATAGAAGACTGCCAGAATACACATGTTTCACCCTCAGTTTGACCTGAATTATTTCTTGTGTGACCCTAATTCATATTCATTCACTAGGGTTTGGAGACATGGCACCTGTGGTGATTTTACAACTGGCTACTGAATAATGATCAACCCTGGTATGGCAATAAACACCCAGGATTACAAGACAGTCTCTGGGGTAAATCCAAGTTGTAAACAAACATACAAGGAAACCAAGGATGATCTTTGTTTTGAGTACAATAAGGTAGAACCCAACATCTAAGATTTAAGTAACTTGAAGGGTTTTCATGAGTCATAAAAATCAAAACTTGTGTAGGGAGCCAGAGAGATAGCACATTGGTAGGGCATTTGCCTTGCATGCAGCCAACCCAGGATTGATGATAGTTTGGATCCCGGCATCCCATACGGTCCCCCGAGCCTGCCAGAGGCTATTTCTGAGCACAGAGCCAGGAATAACCCCTGAGCATCACCGTTTGTGACCCAAACCCCACCCCCCAAAAATTTAAAATTTGGGACAGAGATATACAGTAGGTAGTGTGCCTGTCTAGCAGAAATTTCATGCAGAAATGATTTCAGCACCATATTGTTACTGCCCCTTCAAAATGTCTTGAGCACAGAGTCTGAGCATGGCTGGGTGTGTCTCTTCACAAATTCTTGGGACATTTGAATCAGGGGGAAATATAAAGGGTTAGGCATTTGCTTTGTTCACAGCTTTTCTGGGTTCAATCTCTGGTCTGGAGTATTCATTTCCAGAAGAAACAAATCTATCTCTACAATTTAAGTGAAATTAATTCTCATTACATGATCCAGGAAAGCATTGGCTGGGTACCATTTTTCTTTCAAGGACCATTTAGATATTTATAACATAATGTGTGTGCCCACAGCAAGTAGCTGACAATAAGTAATAGTTCTATCCCATCATGTGCCAGAACCACCACATGATGGAAAAGGATTCTAAGAAAAGAGCAATGAAAAAATTTCTGAGACCACTATAGAATAAAGTAATCAATGGCATAGAAATAGAAGGAATTAAAACTAATAAAAATAATTAAGCCCAAGAAGAATGTCCATCCTTCAAGACAATTTAGTAACATGAGAGAAAATAAGTAAATAAATTCAAACTATCTATTTTTGGTCTTTTTTTCTAGGAATTAATTAGAATTGAATTATTAAATATGAACACAAAGACCCAGAATGTCAGTAAAGCTAATCTAATTTCCCATTTGTGAAAAAAAGGCTAAATGTATGTGTAGCATCTAGCAAATGAATGATATCAATAAATTAGTGAATTGTTTTAAATAAAAAATCTCCAACTTGAGAATGATTCTAAAATAAGTAAAAATAAAAAGCAAATGCAGATATTAAGAGATACAGAAAGTAACCTAATTTAGTTAACATGAAAATATAAAGAATAAAAAATAAATGTGATTTAAAAATAATAGAGTTTGGGTTGCTTTAAATTTCCTTCTTTATATGATGAAGAAAAATAAAAATATTTTCATGAAGAATAATGTACTGGATTGGCTATAATCAAAATACAACACATTTTGCCTTACCATCTCACCACTTCTCATCTCTAGCTGCCAAAAGACAAGTATTCCTACATTCAGAAATATACTTAACTTCATTGGTTCATGCCCTTCAAATATGTTATTATAAAAGAACACATTTTGCTAACTAAATTTTGAAGTTCTTAACATTCTTTGCTTATTGAAGCAATACATATGTTTTTGGTATATACACATAGACATATGATGGTTCACCCATTCAATAAAGTATATTCTAAAAACTTGTGATTTTTTCTACAAAATAGAAATTAAACATTGCTCATGTTCCCTTCAAACTCCTATTCTCTTAAGAACTCTCTCAATAGTACAGACTACATATGATTATATAAGATGACTGAAGCCGAATAGTCTAGGGATGAACCAGACACAAATTACAAACATCTCTTCCTATATGCAAAATTATGATCATTTTTTATTTTAAAAAAGAGAAATAAATAAAGAATCTACTGGGATATATAACAAGTGATTGGAGTCAGGGGACAAAATAATAAGGCAAACATAAACTAGCACAAATAAAAAGTGACTTTGTGGTTCAATGTTTCAGTGAAACTTGAAGACCTATGGTGACTGAGGCCTCTGGAGCAGATTAAAGCCAAATTCAGAATGAGTAAAACCCAATCAAGTAAATAAATTTTATCCAGAGATTATCTTGATGTATTATCCAATTGGATCCTGTTCCAACTCACCAAAATAATACATCAAAAGAAGTAGAATGCCCACCGTTTTTTTTTTCCTTTTCCTTTTTTTTTGGGGGGGGGGAAGGGGCACACCCGTTGATATTCAGGGGTTAGTCCTGACTATGCATTCAGAAATCGCTCCTGGCTTGGGGGACCATATGGGACGCTGGGGATCGAACCGAGGTCCTCCTGGACAGGCTGCATGTAAGGCAAATGCCCTATCACTGCACTAACATTCAGCCCCAGAAAGGCCCCTTTTGAAACAGGCTTATTAGAATATAGATAAAACATATTTGTTATAATCTGTCTACTACAAGAAAGAGAAGAAAGAGATAAAATAAATATATACTGTGAAAGAGATTGTTCAAAAGCATTAAGTTAAAATTAGCTTAAGTGATGAAATAATACTATTAAAATTTATTACACATATTCATGCACTAATATATTCTCCATAATTCTACATTATTCATAGGCAAGTCACAATTATGATCATGTAAAAGTTATATTCTGAGGGGAGTGAGTGATATAAAATATCTGTCCCAAAGGCAGGTGGAAAAGGGTGAACGGGAGGAAAGGGGCATCAGGGAGGTGTAAGAGGGAAACTGTTGACAGTGTTGGCAGAAATGCATACCAGTGAGGTTTTTATACATTGTATGACTGTAACTCAATCATAAACAATTTTATCTGTGAAAAAAAGACTATTTATTACTTGTAAACATGGTGTTTAAATAAAAAAACAACTTTCTGATAGATTTTTGTTTCTTTATTCAACATGTTACCAAGTATTTGGCTTAAAATATAAATTACATGGCTTTCGGGCCGGGTAGGTGGCGCTGGAGGTAAGGTGTCTGCCTTGCAAGCGCTAGCCAAGGAAGGACCGCGGTTCGATCCCCCGGCGTCCCATATGGTCCCCCCAAGCCAGGGGCGATTTCTGAGCACATAGCCAGGAGTAACCTCTGAGCGTCAAACGGGTGTGGCCCAAAAACCAAAAAAAAAAAAAAAAAAAAATTACATGGCTTTCTTAAGGAATAACTAGATTCTTAACCTTGACTGTTCAAACATCACGTTCTATCAATGATTCTTGTATTAACTAAGCCAGTACTAAAATAACTAATTTTCTAAACATTACACACCAAATATTATAGGTGTAACCTTTCTATAAACAAGTGTGATTCAGGAAAATATTTAAAAGATTTTGTTTTCAACCTCTCATTTCCATTTCTTGAACAAGGCACTTTTTCCTATTTTTTGGATATAAAGAAAAAATCTCCCTCCAAATGTCTTGTTTTGTTTATTTTTACTGTGATTTTGACTATTTGGAGTCTGTTATGGTTTCATATAAACTTTAATACCAATTATTCTAAGTTTCTTAAATAATATATCTAAATCTGTATAGGAATTGCATTAAATTTTGTATTTTGGGGAGAATGAACCTTTGACAATCTTAAATTATCCAATCAAGACTATAGAATAACTTTTTATATCTTAAAATTTCTTTCTTAAGTGTTTTGAAATTCAATGGCATAGAACTTCCATCTTTTTTGTTAATTACTAGAGTCTTGATGATTTTTGACAACTATTCTAAATGAGACAGCTCTTTTATATCCTCCTGATTCATTATTTGTATATTGAAACTGAACAATCTTTGTGTATTGCCTTTGTTGCTGGCCACTTTATTGTATTGGTTTATTTTTGTAGGAGATATTTTGTGATCTCCTTATTTAATATTCTGAATACTATTATGTCTCTGAAATGCTTATAATTTAAATTCCTTACTTTCAATTCACATAGGCCCTTTTTGATTTTCTTTTTTTTGCCTGGTTCTTGCTGCTAGAATTCTTAATATAATATTGGATAAGTGTGGTGACAGCAAATATCATTGCCATTTGCCTGATACCATTGAGAATAGTTTCAGTTTTTCTACACTAAATAATAATGTTGGTTTTGAGCTTGGTTTAGATAGGCCACACTATCTTGTGGACGGTTTTAACCACTCCAATTTTATTTTACCATATGTAGTTGTTAAATGTTGTCAAAATCTTTCTTAACTTTCTTTGTATTGATTGATATGATAATATTACCATATTTTTACTGCTGTGTCTATTAGATTAGTTGGCTTGCATATATTGAACAATCTTTGCATCCTTGAGATAAATACCACTTTATTTTGTATCTAATTTTTAATATAACATTGTATTCTTTTTTTTGGGGGGGGTTTTGGGCCACACCCGGTAATGCTCAGGGGTTACTCCTGGCTATGTGCTCAGAAGTTGCTCCTGGCTTGGGGGACTATATGGGACACCGGGGGTTTGAACCGCAGTCCATCCAAGGCTAGCGCAGGCAAGGCAGGCACCTTACCTTCAGCTCCACCGCCCAGCCCCATAACATTGTATTCTCTTTGCTAAGTTTTTGTTGGGGATTTTTGCATCAATGTTCATCAAGGAGATACTGAAATTGTTAGATATATCATAACTTGAATCTTTACAACAAAGTCATAGAGATCAAGACAGCATGATATTGGAATGAAGTTAAGACTGACCTATAAATGAATCAGAATAGAATAGTCAGGTACAACACCCGCCACCCCACCAAACATTTATGGTCAGCTAATTTTGTATGATAATGCTCAGAACATGAGATGGAGTAAAAACAATCATTCACCAAATGATGGAAGACTGGATAAATACATAAAAAAAATTAAAGCTGAATTCATATCTCACATCTTATCCAAAGCAAACTGTAAGTGCATCAAAGACCTTGAGTAATACCAGAATCTATTAAAATCATTGAGTAAAATATAGGCAGAATTCCCCAAGGTCTGCACCTTAAACTTGCCTTCAATGATACAATGTCACTTGCAATGGCAACAGAATAAAAAATAAATAAATGGGGCCACATCAAATTAAAGAATTTCAGCATACTAAAAGAAACATGCTAAAATGATAGCTAATAGAGTAAGAGAAAATATTTCTATTGAGCATATCAGATAAAATCATTTTATCCAGGATACAAATAGTACTCAAAAACAATATATGTTCTTTAAAAAATATAGTTTAAAATATATTCAAAAAATTAAAAATTATGGAGTTGCCTTATGTACATGAACACTTTAGCATACACCAATCCTAAAACTCTTGCTCAACACCTTATCAATTATTTTTTTTTTTTTTTTTGGTTTTTCAAGTCACACTCAGTGACAGTCAGAGGTTACTCCTGGCTATGTGCTCAGAAATTGCTCCTGGTTAGGAGGACCATATGGAAAGCTGTGGGATCAAACCGCGGTCTGTCCTAGGCTAGAACGGGCAAGGCATATGCGTTACCTATTGTGCCACTGCTCAGGCCCAAATTAGTCCTTTTCTTTAGTAAATTGGCTCTTTGTAAAAACGTGTCAGATAAGCAAGCCAATAACCATATTTAACATGTATAATAACATTAATAAACTGCTCTATTATCCACACAATTTTGTACTTGATATTTTTCTCTAAAAAGACTGTTTGGCATTTTCATCTTTTACTCTGTGACTTTCTGGGGGGGCCTGATTAATTTAATTCTTTCATTCAATAAAGAATTATTTCCTTCAAATACCTGTGTTTTGGGGGCCAGAGAGATAACATGGAGGTAAGGCATTTGCCTTGCATGCAGAAGGATGGTGGTTCGAATCCCAGCATCCCATATAGTCCCCGAGCCTGCCAGGAGCGATTTCTGAGCCTAGAGCCAGGAGTAACTCCTGAGCATTGCCGGGTGTGACCCCAAAACAACAACAAACAAACAAATAAAAAAACTGTGTTTTTAGGTATAGGTCATTTTCAATTTTTTTTCTTGCACCTTGCATGCTAAATCTCATCACAACCTAAATGTATTAGCTTACCTAAGATTCAGAGTGTCATGATTTAATTCTCAGGCTGAGAAGACCAAGTTGACTGATATGTAATCTAACCGCAACCTTGTAGGAGTGTCAGGAAAAAAATCCTTCCAATCAGGGTCCTTCCACATTTCCTTGAGATTCAGTGGCATGCAGAGATTTACTTAGATCCCTTCGTATATTTCTGGTTTTCCTGTCTCTATCCCCTAATAAATATTTGAATCCCTGAACTTTTGAACTAAGATGTTCAATATTATTTGATTTGTCATTTCAATCTCTCCTTTGGAACTTTAAACTACTACCTCTAAAATGGTGACCTTGTCCTAAATGACTGGAGATTAGTTAACTTCTTTTTTGTTTTATTTTTATAATATTCTCCCTCAAGTTTATGATACTGTCAGGGTCGAAACAGAGCAACTGAGACCAGGTACAAGTAAAAACCCTCACTTGATAGATAATTTCATGATCTTGCATAGTACTTCCTTTAAGTCAGGTTTTCTGCTAATCCTTTTTTCCCACATGCTCTGAGTGTTCTCCATGAAACTTATCATCTTTGATAGAAATGTGTAACAGTCTCTTTGTCAGCTTTAGATTTATTCGTTCCAAATCAAAGACATACCCAATTCTCACTTCTATAAAGTAAATTATTTTTGGTCCTCTAGAAAGGTTCAGTAAAAACCACCCACTGTTCAGCCCCACCCTCTTACACACACACACACACACACACACACACACACACACAAACACACACACACACCATACTCAATCACATGCACACATGCATACAAGCATGCTGTCTTTTCTTTTTTTCTGTTAGCCCATAATTAGGCTGCTGTAGTAATTATGAGAATACCAATTGGCTTATAAATCTCACATTTTATTATCTTTATAGTCAAAGACATTTTTAAAGTATGGTTTGTGAGGGGTCTCTTAGTTTATAGAGGATAATCTCACTGTGTCTTCTAATGGTAAAAAAAGACAAGAAAGCTTAGTGAAATCTCTTTTACATGCTCATTATCCTATTGATTTCTCATCTTTCTTGCCTCTGTACCTCCCCAAATGTTCAGCTTTCATACTATCACCAGGGAGAACAGAATGACAACAAATGAACTCAGAGTGGCTTGGAAGGCACAATGGACCCCTGGCAATATTTCCTCTCTTTATCTCTCTTGCTTCTAAGAAACTAACATCTCAATAGAGAAAAATGTAGATACTTGATAAATCATAATTGTGAATCTGTGTCCAACCACTCAATATCCTCTGGAAAAATAATTGATGGTGGTGACAATTTTGTAGCTAATTTTTTTGTTTGTTTTTGTTTTGGGGTCACACCAGGCAGTGCTCAGGGTTTATTCCTGGCTCCAGGCTCAGAAATTGCTCCTGGCAGGCACGGGGGACCATATGGGATGCTGGGATTCGAACCTATGACCTCCTGCATGAAAGGCAAACACCTTACCTCCATGCTATCTCTCCGGCCCCAATTTTGTAGCTAATTTTAAAATTTATATTTATTTTATTATAATTTGGTAGGGTATAGAAGACTTCTACCATAATATTCACATTCTGAATAATATGTGAACACCACTGGGTGTGGCCTAACTTTTCCCCACACAAATAATAAATAAAAAAATGTCAAATAAATATAAAGAGTGAAATAAAATATGTCGGACAATTATACATTAAATGCACACCTGAGATAAAGATTCTTTTGATACAAATTTTACTGAATTTTCAGTCAAAAAGGAAAGCAGATACATGTGATTAATTGTGCTTATACAGTAAAATTAATACATTGCTTAGAAAATATATTTCTAATATTAACAAAGAAATAAAGCCATGATTATTTTTGGAAGCTATTATTATAATAGAGCATACTCAATGAAATTTTAATATGAGAGTGATATTCTTTTTTTAATTGGGGGGGTCACAACAGTGATGCTTAAAGATTACTCTGGGCTCTGCACTGAGGGATGACTTTTGGCAGGAACTAAGGAATCCTAAGTGGTGGCAAGGATTGTTAAAGCAAAGCCATGCTCAGGTACCCAATACTGTAGGCGAGTTATTAGTGTCTTCTATTATCTTTTTCTTTAATAAAAACAAAACATATCTGCCGGTTAGATTTATTTTCAAATGACATCATGTCTTTCCCATTTTCCAGAAACTTAACTACTTTAGAATGCATTTTACAGGCTCTGACTTAATGACCTCCCAATGAAATTTGCCAGTGGAACAGCCAAAAGGAATAAGTCAGGCAGGAAGAATAGAGAGGCTATATTACTCTTTCTCCCTTTTTTGTCTTAAGATATCCCTGGCTAAGGCCCCCTGCATATTTATATGCAGAAAATTCTACTTTGTTTTCCAAGGATCTTTATAATTTTTGTCTATATTTAATACTGGCTTCATTTTGTTTCTCTATTATGCCTCAATGTTAGCTAGACTGAACTCTCAGTTCTATCATTTTCCAGCCTTAAGAACCCTCATTTGTAAATATTTAGGTGTTTTGGGATACTAATTGACATAAAATTATTTATCTCTCATTTGTAACTCATCTTTTAACTCAATTAAGTATAAATCATCTTAAGCTTAAGTGCCATGGAAAGTGTTATTATCTGAGTATAAAGTATCTTGAGTAAGATCATGCAAACATGAAAGCAGAACTAGTGAGTGTATTGAACATATGCACATTAGCAACTCTTTAGGAAGATAATTAGAATTCATAACATTAATAAACAAACTGATAAAACACAAAGATTAAATGAAGCAAATTCAGTTGACATCTTTTCCTCTGAAGAAATCTAGAAATGCACACACCTGCAAATATTTAGACTATTGTAAGTCTGTGCAAGCTAAGAAGATCCTGGGAACCTAAAAAGCACTTACCTGAAAGATTTTGATTTCTTAATATCTTCTGCTTTTATTTTCTTGGGAATATTATGATATAATCTACTCTTCCTAATCTACTAACACATAATGTTTTATTCACGTACACCCTTTCATGTAGGTGTAAGATGTAGAAGCTAATATCTAATATTCCAACTCCTGTTGCTTATTTCACTAAACATGCATTCTTTCACTAAACATGAGGAATTCTTCACAAATCAAAAATATATACTATTGATATTTTTTAAAAACAAAATTTTCAAGTTAGCTACAAGCTTTGCAACATGAGTACAACATTTCCCATTAACTCTGAAGTAAAATCGATTAAAGAAGATGTTCAGAAGATTTTATTTAAAAGCTATCATATTCTGACTAGAGAGAACATATGCACAGTTACCTCCAAGTTAGACTCCAAGGTATCTTTTGAATTGTTGAATTGAATTGTTTCAATAAACATGTGCTCTTTGAAAAGTTTAGAGATCCCGGAGCTCAAATATTGCCTGGGACTGTTTTAGGACCTGACTATTACAGAATGTTACATTATCTAATAAAGTAAGTTTATTTTAGTCTGCTATTATCAAATATTTAGACTATATATTCATATTTATTTATTGTTAAACATAAATCCAACATTTTACATCATAGTTTAGATTGCGTTCCACAAAAAATTACAATCTCTTGTATGCCAAATGTTCTTTATTTCCTATAGTAATTTATTGTTTTTACTATCAATTTATAAAATAGCATAATAAATTTTTGTTGCAGTATCATAAATCTGAAAATATGCACCTTTTGATAAATTTTCTTAGTCTTCATAAAAAAAAAAAACCCTAAAACAAAGGCAGAGTTACCAGTTTTACTTTTCTAATGATATATCATCTATATAAAGGATATCTCACCAACATTGATTTTTTTTCTGCACTTACCTGAAAGATTTCTTAATATCTTCTGCTTTTATTGTCTTGAGAATATCTTGGTATAATTGAGGATCCACTGTTTTTGAAGATGCAGCATTTTGAGGACAACTTTTTTGTGCATAATAGCCTATTAAAATTCCAAAAATAAATAAACTAATGGTGGTACAAAGTATTTTCATAAGGCGGCAAAAGTTGTAGGGATTGCTCTTTGGTACAGATCTTGTATAATGGGTAGCAGCATAGTCAGCTTCTTCTTGAAGTCTCTGGAACCTTCCTTTGGGTGAAGTTGCTGGTTGAATAGAATCAAGATTGAGGTCCGTAGTCTCTGAATGGTCCAGGTTCTGATTCTCCGTACTGTCTAGCTGAAACTGATCAAAACCAGGTTCCTCCAGTTCTTTTTCCATGTCCCATTCTAAGTCCAGAGCAGTGGCTTGAAGGTCATCATTATCTAAGTACTGTGAGTTTCTAGGAGCTCTTTGATCTGCATTTACCTTCTGATAAGCCATCTTTTTGCCTACAAAAAAAATTAAAAATTCTTTAATGAATAGCCAGAAATATATTATCCAAACTAAACACCAAAGAAACCAGTAAATAATGTTAAGCATTAATAAAGTTCTGATTATTATAATTAGTAGAAATAAATTTTATCAATATACCATCACATATTGATCAATGTTCTTGTGCTGATATTATTATCACATATTGCTGAGATATTTGATCTGTGTTTCTTTGTTGTTGTAATCACATACAGAAAAGTCAAAAAAGTAAAAGTGAAAAACCACACAGACACAGACACACACAGACACACACCACTGAATTAACCTTTGATATTCAGGAGAATAAACGTATCATAAATGCATAATTGCATTATATATAAACTTTAAATATTAAGGTAACATTTAAACTTAGAGATTTTCAAAATTACTTTTAAAAGAATCTAAAGGCAAAAGTAATAAAGCTGCTATTTCGTAAGTTAAAGGACAACATAAAAGTCTCTGGGATGATTTACATTTACCAGACCTAATTTAAAAATGCAAATTCAGGATAAAAATACTCAGAACAAGAAAATGAAATAGCAAGCCCACAGAAATGTAAGAGGCAAAATATGGCATGTTACATCAGTGTTGGTTATCAAAAGTCTTAAAAACATTTAAGACTACAACTGAAGACCAAGATATACAGAGTTAGTGATGGGAAATGGCTTTACTTAGTAAACTTTAAATAAAAATCTAGGATGGCGTTTATCCAAAAAGGGAAGCCTTTTGCCAGGCTTTGGAGGGTTTGGTCTCATAACCTTGCTACAGGAGTGGCAGATGGAGGATTTTTCCCCTACACAGTTTTGGATGACAGTTTGTTGTATCCTGCAGAGTGATATTAGTATAACTGGGCTAATTAACTACAAGTGGTCTTCAGCCTGTATTCAGAAAGCCACTGGTGTATTAGACTGCAGATTAAGAGTATTTATATTTACATTTTCTGTGTATTAGATTTGTCACCTCAGCTGGATCCTAAGGTCTCTCACTATGATTTTAAGATGTTTCCATGTTTCCCTCTGTGGTGGGTGAAAAAAAAAAAAACACCTCAACTCACAATGGATTAGCTAATTGCTTTAGGGCTGTTGGTTAACAAGTGAACTCTCATGGAAAGATTATGTACAAGGAGTTTATGGAGAGAGTGGTTTTATGAACAAAATTCTGACTTTAAACAATCCAATCTTGTCTGGCAAGGATTCATATAACTTAAATAAATCTGAATGTTTAAAATGTTCATATGTGATTAACTATTAGTATTTTTCTAAATAAAATTGTAATTCTAACTATAAATTTTTATCTTCTTACTCAACAGTCTAATGTGTATTTTGTTTTTATGTTTTTATGACTCATTAAGGGCAAGTCTCTAAAGCATTTCAGGTACAGAGATTGCCAATGAAAACAAAGATATTTTTTTCTCTAAATAGAGTATTTTCCAATCAGAGAGACAAAGAAATACATACATACTTTATATATAAAGTATATGTGTGTATATATAAAGTGCGAGGGATATTTTGTGATGATAGATGATATATTTTGACAGATAATATGAGAAAAGAGTTCCCAAAAGTGATCTCCCAGCTAGTTTTGTCAAGAGAAGTGGTATTAACAGGATGTCTCAGGAGTATAAGAAAAGGACACACACTTAAGTAAAATTGACAAACATCCAAGGGACAGATATACATCATAAACATAGTTTTTTCTTTGATTATGTGAAAATCTAACAGTGGATGGCTGAGCACAGATTGACAAGGATTAAGTGAAAAATCGCTAAAAAAATGTGACTGTGGGCAAAAGACTTATAAATATTTCTGCAGCCTCATGTCTTCATCAGTGAAATGAACTTTATTATAATATAAATTTTATAATGCTGTCATTAGAATTAATTGAGACAGTGCTCCCAAAAATGCACTGAATCTTAGATAGACTATAAAGTTAGAAGGTATAGTTCTGATATTTAAGGAGACAGGATACTCAAAGCTTTTTATAAAATAAAATGAGTTGATTAATGCTGAAGAAAATATGTAACTTTGCAAGACATGATGAAGATGGGTAATAAATTGTATAATATTTATATTTATATTTCTAATAGATTTTGTTTTCTATTTTTGTATTATTTTAAAGTAAAGATAAAAATTATTTTAAAGATACCAAATAGCATATTAGCTAATATGTAGGTGTTTATTTAGGATTCTGTATTACCACAGTATTCTGCAAATCTTTTCTGTTTTCTTCTTTTTATTTCACCCTGTGCTCATTTGTTTCCAAAATGATTTAAAAAATGCAGCATATAAACTTACATTTTTGGTAACATTAGGACAAGAAGTGAAAGGGCAAATCATGTGATATTAGGGACAATTATTCAGTATAGATAAAATATATTTGACTGACAATAAGAAGACTCTATATAATACTTGCTTTAGAAATATTAAATACTAAAGAGCAAGAAAAATCTAAAGGTAATGAAAATAATCCTAAATCCCATGATTATAAAATTCTAGATGTACTAGATGTTACAGAAGAGGAACTAAAATTTAATATCAAGTAACTTTTATATAAATGGAGAAAAGATATGTCTGGACACATGACTTCTTAAGATTACTATTTTAGGCCAGGGATGACCAAAGCCCAGCGTTCTCAGTATGACCATCTATGAGAACTCTCTGAAAAATAAGGCAAGGGCATTAGAAACAAACAACCTGTCTGAAATGACATGGAGCCTGGCACACATGCTCATATAGAATCTGTCATTCCTAATATGATTATTACAATTAGACCAAGATGCATAAAATCATCCCTGTTTTTTTCTTATGCAAGTATCTCATGTTCCTTTTTTTAGGGAGGGGTGGTGCTTTTCCTGTCTTTGCTACAAGGCAAAATCCCTTTCTATTCTTATGATAGTATTTGGTTTCTCCTTGCAGTAGGAATATCTTTTGTTTTGTTACTGCACTTTTCAGTCTTCCTGATTAACTACCCTTATGAACAGTCACCTGAACCTCTTCAAGTTACCAGATTATAGAATAGGTTATAAAAAGCAAAACGAATATTAATAAAGATGATATTTAACCACCAGTTAGTAGCTCATCGCATTCCTTTTCAAGATCTAGTCACCAGATCTTGCAATTTCGTAAAAATATCAGTCTAGAAGATGATGAAGTTAATGTGAAACATCTAAATTTAAGTTATTTCAAGCTATATCATAAAATATTTCATTTTTTTGGCTTTACTAATTTTTTCTCCTTTTTGGTTACAACAACAAAAAGCACTGATAATTTGATAGGATATTAGATATTTATTTAATTTAATTTATACAGTATTAATTAATTTACCCAGATTCTATTATAGTGTTTTTCCCCAGATTTTTTCCTACCATTTTCATAAATCTGTTGCTTTGACTCTTTCTCTCTTCTGCTTTTGTTTTCTTTCTCTTTCACCTCTCTCTTTCTCATTCTCTCCCTTATTCTCTTTTAAAGAAACAGAAGTGTGGAGCATACTTTATGTTGAAGGAAGACTTGGAACACTGGTTTTTACAAAAAGTCAGATCTCAAATTCTGACCTCCAATACAAACATTCAAAGTCATTTCTCTACCAATCATTTACAAACTAGCTGCAGTGATGAGGCAGAGTTTTCATTTCTAGCTTGACAATAGGCATTCCATCACAAGCACGTCGGCAATTTAACGCTTTTCAAACATCAGACAGGGCCATCAATTAGAACGTAATGCAGATACACATATTAACTCCTCACCATGATGGATAACTGCCTGACATCAGTACTACCATTTTGGACTCATTATACATTTATAAGTTCTCTCTAAGTTCAATCTTCCAAGATAGTAATAGTTCAAAAGAAGTTAGAGGAACTTGATATCAGAAAATTTAAAGAAAATTACAAGGAACTTGTATTTATAACTTATAAAATGAAGCATTTTAGCCCCTTACCTGACAAATATTATATGTATATGTAAATAAAATCTATTTTTAAATTACTTCAAAATAAATTGAATTTATTTCAAAATGTGACATGAATCTTTCTTTGGTATTTATATATTTCAAGTAAATACTTTTAATACTAAACTCAAATAAAACATTTAATAGTCACAAATTATTTCATCCTCTCACTGACTATAGCTTTCTTTAAAATGTCTTTGCCATGTAAAATAATTTAAATGTACATTGAATATCATTTGTTACAAATTTAAATTTCCTAGTATAATATACATTTTATAATATAAAAATTTTAAATGAATGTTTCTAATATTATTTATAATTATGTCACTCAATGTTTATATACATATATGATGATTGATTTAATCTATAGTAATACTTTTGATTCAGTTTCCTGATGTTGTGTATGGTTTTCTTATTTAGATTCAGTGTTTTTAATTTAGATTTATATTTAGTTTCTCTATTTTAGAGTAAGTTTCTCTATGAGAATAATCTCAAAACTCTATGATGTAAATTTTAGAAACTACTAGATGATATTTTCTCTAAGGGAGATGACCTTGTGGGACAAAATTTTCAAAATTTTAATATTCTTTTAAACAGAAATATCAATCACAACGTAATAATATCAATATCAATGTAATAATATCAGTAACAACATACAAAAACATTCAAGTTTTTTATTTCTTACTTGTTGTTTTGTTTTGTTTTGTTATTGGACAATACCCAGCAGAGCTCATGGTTTTGTCCTGGCTTTGTACTCAGGAATTGTTCTGGAAGGCTTGAATATAGAGTGTCTGGATCAAACCGGTTTACTCATATGCAAGCAAGCACTTTACTGACTGTCCTTTCTATTTTTCCAACCATTTATTTTTTTGTATCATTAATTTCATTATAAGAAAATGATAGTTGAACTAAAATATGTTTCTACTATGACAGGATTAGATCTAGATCAATACAAAATGAGCTCATAACCTATTGAGACTATTATTAGCAATATAAATTACTCATTTTAATTTATTTTATAAATCTTAACTGCTACAATTTCTTATGATATGGAAAAATAAAGATCAATAAAAATTAGCTAAAGATTTTAATAAAACACAATCTCTAGGGGCCGGAACTGTGGTGCAAGTGGTAAGTTGTCTGCCTTGCCCGTGTTAGCCTAGGATGGACCGCGGTTTGATTTCCCCAGAGTCCCCTATGGTCCCCCAAGCCAGGAACAATTTCTAAGAGCACAGCTAGTAACCCCTGAGAGTCACCGATTGTGGCCAAAAAAACAAAACAAAATACCCCCCCCCCAATCTCTGGTAGTTGCTTTGTCAATACTTTAGGGAATAAAAACAACACACAAAGACTCATTTAATAAGGATTATTAATAATACCAACCACTTGCTCAGCAAACTTAACAAAGGAATCTACTACAAGAATGCCCTTTTGTTATAATGCTCAGTCTAAATCATTGTACTCTATAGTCAGAGTACCTAGTTCAAACCCTAGTTGTGTATGTAATTTGGACAAGACACGTGATATTATTGTGCTTAAATTCTACACATGTCAAACAAAAATAAGAGTATTTTATCTCAAATATGATAAAATTCTGTATAAAACTGTTTAGAATTAGAAACACATTTGAAATTGTTTTGATTTGTAAAAGTTATAAGTTAAATAAGTAAATGATTCCAGTAGATTCACTTTAAAGCACAAGAAAAAATTCCAATTTCTTATGATAGGTTATAAGATTGAATCTTTATTTTTCAATGGGAAAAAAACATATTTATATAGTGTTTCCTTAAGCTTTGGCTGTCAAATATGGTTTTAGCATATTGTTTTGAGGCAAATATATTTTGTAGAAACACCAGTGCAGCATCAAAAGGCATTCAATATGACTCTCTTCAATATGACTTACTTAAGATGCTATACCAGTGAATTATATGTAAGTCTAGAGAAAAAAATTAAATTTAATATTATTCCTTATAGAGTAAAAATATTTAATAGAAGTTTTATTTTTTATATTATTTATTGTAGACCTATTTCTACAAATAGGGCTCATATTGTAGAATAAATACTTTGTTGTTGAAAGCTTTAATAGTAAGAAAATCCAAAAGATAAAATTATAAAAATAGTGATTCAGAGGAAACTGTTCCCTGATTAAATTTTTTCAGCATAATGAGATATTTTTCTTCCCATCAGGTTTAGTGAAATGGCCATGGCAATTTCTATAGTATCTGAAAAAACATGACATCTTCCTTATATAATTGCAGTTTTGCATGTCAACTTCATAAAATGAATAATAATTATTTGGTGTTCATGCTTCACTAATTGAATAAAGAGTATACATAAATTAAGAGGAAATTATTATCGGTGCTTCAATTTTAAAACCTAGCTAGTCAAAACCTACTCTAACCTACTCTTAAGTGGGTAACTATATAAGAGTTGAGGAAGACAAGATAATAAAGACATATTACAAAATTAAACTTTCACAGGTCTGAGTTATTCTGATCACTGGATGACATGTAGAAGGCATGCTTACATGGATGTCAAATTTATAAAATATAAATCGCAAAATGTAGTCAAAACCATTTGAGAAAAAAATGATTTGAGGAAATCCAGCAGGTTTGTATAAATTTGTTTTATATCACTTGCATATGCATGACCACCTGCCAGTTTACTGGTCCTTTTTTTTGAGGTTCTATATGCAACTCAATTTGCTGGTACATTCAGCTGAGTCCTTTTGGGTCTAGATGAGTTTATATACTTATGGAAGGTCATTCAATTTTAGAATGATGTCATTCAAATTTAATACTTGAAAAATAGTTTTCATTGGCTAATTTTGGAGAGCAAACCTAGAAGTGCTTAGGATTTGCTCTTTGTTCTGTGCTCAAGGATTATTCTGATGATGCTAAAGAGACTATGTCTGGCAAGTATCAAAGCAGGTTTAGTTGCATTCAAGGAAAGCACTTTAAACCCTTTAATATTTCTCCAGAATTAAGAGAAATGAACCACAAATAAAGAATATACTTAAATGCTTCTGAATCAAATAGTTTTGTACACTCAGAACTATTTTGAATTAAGTTTCATGTGAGTTTAAATATCACTTACCCTCATACAATTTTCTAGTAAAGGGCTTATAAACAGTTGCATCACCACCTTGTACTCTTTTTCTACCCTCTCTGATGTCTGATTCCAAACAGATTCAAAAGTATGCATTTTTTTTTAATTTTCAGCTCATCATTTTCACTGAATTAACAGTTCTAGATTTATTTGCTTCAACATAATTTTTATACATTCAACCTTCAGAGTACTTGAAATAGCTTAAGTTATAAATACAGGCACATATGATGAATCAAACCAACAACTCTGAAATAGAGATGAATGCAGGAGAAAAGTCCTTCTTATCTTCTAGCTAAAGAAAGACACAGAAATTGACCTATAATGTAGTTTCAGGCTGGACCAAGGTAAGAGAGAAGTGATGAATGTAAAGACAAGACTATCAAATCTTAACTAAAAAAAATATCTTTAATTGTTTATAATTTACCTCTTTCTATTTTTTAGTCTCATGTTTCACTCTTGAAAAGATACTTTTCTCCCTCTAATAAAAAATCTATATCCAGTTTTTAATCTTTTCACCCTGGTTTTGGGGCCACACAGATGGTGCTCAAGCCTTTTTGCTGACTCTGTGCTCAGAGATCATTCCTAGCAGAGCTCAGATAACCATATGGATTCAAGAGATCAAACTCAGGTCAGCCACATGCCAGGCAAATGTCCTATTAGTCTTTATTTTATAATTCTTTCATCTGAAATTTTGATACATAAAAGAGACAAATAAGCCCATGATAGATTGTTCAAAGTAAAATGCTATGAAGTTATTTCTTAAACCCTTAAAAGGAAAGAACTTAATATAATACTAGGACTTTCTGTTCCCACAATAACTTAGTATAAATAAGTAGATATACATCTAGGCTTTCAATTTCAATAGCTACTCCTTTAAACATCACACAATTTGACTTTCTGTAAGTCTCCAATATAGAAATAATGTTAACAAATTTGAGAACTTAGGGTCTGTGTACCCCCAATTATATCACCTGTGCTACTAAGAGAGCCAGGCATCTCAATAATTCTACCTCGATCCTTGGATTTACAGGGAATTAAATGGCCTCTGGGACCTGAGGTCTCTGACACCTAAATAATCACTTACTTGTACTCTTAAAGCACTTTGGCAAAACCTATGCTTCTCCATATTGTGGTTTTCAGTCAGACTGAATTACTTCTAAGCACATTGTTGCAAGAAAAAGCTGCAACCCCTACTTGATTGTCTCTTAGCAAATGTCTCTTTTCTACTGTTGCTGAGAGTTAAAGAGCAAATCTACTCGGTTTAGACCCTGAAATTGCCGTTAGTATTGAACCTGCTGTGTTTTCAGTCATTAGAATCCTTTTGTTCATGCAGTTTTACTCCCTACTATGTGTGGTTTACTCTATCCTAAGAAAGCTTCAAGGGTTTTCAGGAGTTAACATATCAATACAATCGCCACTTGGTGCTTTGAGAGCTGTCTGCCAGGAGGAGCCTCTTAGCTTGATAGATACTCTGCAATTTTTTATCCTTTCAGCCAGCGTGAATGATCTTAAATTGCTGCTTTTTGACAATGGCTTTTGGTTTTCCAGGAATAGACAGATGAAGCTTTTATCTACACAAGGCAACTAAGCACTCTATTTTTCACATTTTTCAAAGGTATTTTATTGGTTTACTTTTAAAATAGCTTTACTCTTCAAAAAGAATCAACAGGTTTCTACAAACTGGAAGTGCTTTATTCTAAAATTTTTATTGCTTTGTTTTCTCAAATCATAACATCGACATTCAAGATTCAGAGACATAATTCTAAGAGTCAGAATCTTGTGCTTTTCATTTTCTGAGATGATTCATGTAATTTTTGATAGTTTTAATGTGGAGATAATGTGATTAACATATATAAGAGGAGAAAGCCAAAACTTACATTAATGCAACAAATTTATGCTTGTTGAAAACTTAGTAAAAATATATATACATATATATAAACTATCCACTATATTAAACTATTTACTATACAACTATCCCATATATTATATAAATTTTTCTATTCTATATATAAACTATCCACAATAAACATTAAATTCTCAAAATTAATTTCACAGCTAACGATCCAAAAATGTGATCAAAATGAAAATGTAAGGATTTTAGTTTTCATCTTTCAAATAGCTCATTGGATAAATAAAATTAAAATTGGTGACTGAATTACAAAAGTATAGGATTTTATGAGTCAATATTTAATCCTTATAAGACAATCACATACATTAATTCACTTAAACTAAGAACAAAATTTAAACAACTTAAAATTTTAATTAAAAAAAAGGAAATCTTTATTTTGCCAAAGCAGTAGGAACAATGTGTGAACTAATAATTGTGAACTTTTTTTTTTAATTTAAACACTGTAATTAGAAAGTTGGTAATAACTCAGCTTCAGCCTTACGATGTACGCAACCCTTCACCTATAAATATTCCCACCACCAATGTTCTTTCCTGGTTTTCCTCCCACCATCCCTCCTGCCTGCAGGCATCTTGCCCTCCTCTCTCTCTCTCTCTCTCTCTCTCTCTCTCTCTCTCTCTCTCTCTCTCTCTCTCTCTCTCTCTCTGTCTCTCCCCCCCTCTCTATCCCCCTCTCTCTCTCTTCTCTCTCTGTCTCTCTCTGTCTCCTACTTCTCCCCCCTTTCCCCTCTTTCATGATATTAATGAAGGGAAACAGTATATGTCACTTCTTCACCATCCAATACCCAGTAATTGTACCAACGATCAATTTCAATTATCATAATCACAGTGATGCTTTCTTTGCCCTAACTGTACTGCTCCACTATTTGTGGCATGCTTCCTGCCCTGTACTGATTTTCCTGGCCCTCCTCTCAATTGTCTCTGGATTATTACCACAATATTTTGAATTTCCCTTTAACCCAAAAAGAGTGAGAATATTGTATCTTTTTCCCTCTGACTCATTCACTAAGCATAATACTCACCATATTCTTCCGTGTATAACTAAATTTCATGACTTCACTTTTGCTAACAACTGTATAAGAGTGCAGAGGGCATTTTTGTATTGCATATTTATATTCCTATGATATATCATAGGAGTAGTATTGCTGGATCATATGGATGCACAATTTCCAGGTTTTTAGAGAAATATTCATTTTATTTTCCAAAAGGGCCAGATAAATCAGCATTCCCACTGGCAGTGAAAGTCCCTTATCTCCAATGCATTCCCACTGGCACTGATTGTTCTTGCTCTTCATGATGTGTTTGAATCTCTGTGGTATAAAACGATATCTCATTGCTGTTTAGATTTGCATCTCCCTGATGACTAATGATTTGGAGCATTTTTTTCTTGTGTCTTTTAACCGTCTTCTTTAAAAATAAAGTCTATTCTTTTCCCCATTTTTGGATGGGATTAGATTTTTTTTTTCTTGTTAACTTTTACCAGTGCCTTGTAATTTAGATATTATCCCCTCATCAAATGGATATTGGTGAATAGCTTCTCCCATTCTGTGGGAAGTCTTGGTATCCCTAGTCACCATTTCCTTTAAAATTCAAAAGCTTTTCAGTTAAATAGTGTCATTTGTTGGTCTTTGCTTTCACTTTTCTTGACCAGTGGAGTTTCCTCCTTAAAGATGCCTTTATCTTGAATGTCACTGAGAGTTATTAGACATACATTTTCCCTCTCTTTACTTTATAGTTTCAGGTCTAATAATAAAGTCTTTAATCCATTTGTATTTTACTTTTGTGCACAGAATTGAGATCTGAGTTCACTTTTTTTGCATGTAGCTCTCCAGTTTTCCCAACACCACTTGTTGAAAAGCCTTTCACTTTGTATTTCCTGCTGCTTTAGCAAGATTAATTTATCATAGACCTCTGGGTCTATTTCAGAATATGCAAATCTATTTCACTGATCTGAGGGTCTAGATTTATTCCAGTACAATTCTGTTAAGATGACTACTGCTTTACAGTACAGTTTATGATTGGGGAAAGATATTCTTCCCATCTTCTTTTATTCCATGCATTTCTTTAGCTATTTTAGAAATTTATTGTTCCATCTGAATTTCAGAAGTGTTTGATTCACTTTTTGGCAAATATTATGGGTATCCTTAAAAGGATGACATTAAACTGTACAATACTTTGGGAAGTATGAACATTTTAATTATACTAATTCTCCTAATACATGAGGCGGGTATGTATCTCCATTTTCTTCTTGAAGCAGTGTTTTGTAGTTTTCTTTGTATAGGTTTTTCAACTCTTTAGTTAAATTGACTACAAAATTCTTTATATTCTGAGGCACAATTGTCAAGGGAATTGCTCTTTTCATAACTCTTTTCTTTCAGTTTTTGTGTATATAAAAGCCATGGATTATTGGACAGTACTTTTGTAGTATGCTATTTTACTATAAAAATCTATTGTTTGAAGAAACTTTTGTGAAGACTCTTTAGGATTTTTTAGAAACAGTATCATTTCATCTGCAAATAACTAGAGCTTGACTTCTTTCTTTCCTATCTGAATATACTTGATGTCTTTATCTTGCCTAATTGCTATTGCAAGTACTTCCAGTACTATCTTAAATGGAAGTGGTAAAAGAAGATAAGCTTGTCTTGTATGGAACCTTAGAGAAAATACTTTTATTTTTTCCTCATGGAATATAATACTTTTCATTGGCTTGTGGTAGATGACTTTGAATATTAAAGAAAGTTTCCTTTATTTCCATTTGGTTAAGATTTTTATTTTTTTCATGAATGGTTGCTGGGCCATATCAAATGCTATCTCTGCATTTCTTAATATAATTATATGATTTTTTATTTTTTATTGATATGGTAAGTTATATTAATTGACTTGCATATGCTAAACTATCCATGCATCACTGGGATGAATACTAATAGGTCATCGTGTATGACCCACTTGATGAGTTGTTGAATTCTATTTTGTAGTGTTTTATTAATGATCTTTGTATCTGTGTTCATCAATGATATCAACTTAAAAATTTTTTTTTGATATCTTGGTTTGCTTTTGGTATCAAGCTATTAGCTGTTAGCTTCATAGAAACTATTTAGGAATGTTTCTATGTCATCAACTTTCTGGAAGAGCCTGAAATGATTGAGAGTCTATCCTCTATAAAGGTTTGAAAGAATTCACTATTCAATCCATCTAGGCCTGGGCTTTTGTTTTGGTGTCGCCTTTTGATTACCATTTCAATTTCCCCAATTTTGTTCAGGTGTTTCAGATCACATTGGTTCAGCCTTGGAAGGCAATATAACTCCAAAATTTTATACATTTCTGCCAACTTTTCTTTTTTTGTGGCATAAATATTTTATGTCTGTGTTATCTGTTATAATATCCTCATTTTCATTTCCATTTCTGTTCATCAAGTTTCTTTCTCTCCCTTTGTGTGAGTTTTTATCTTAATTACTGTGAATTTATTGACCTTGTTTACTTATCAAAGAACTAACTTTTGCTTTCATTGATTTTGTTATTGTTTTCTGGGTATCAAATTTATTAATTTGATTTATAAATTTTATCATTTCCTTTACCTGCCTATCTTAGACTCTTTTTGTTGATTATTTTCCAATTTCTTAAGTTGTGCAAGTAAGTTATTTATGTGGGCTTTTTCTGCATATTAATCATTTTTTATTTAAGTTTGTGGTTACAGAAATATTCATACTTGGGTTTTAGTCATCGAAACTACACTAACCTTCACCAGAACAACTTTCCTGCCATCAATGTACTCCATTTCCCACCCAAATCCCCTCCTGTCTTCAGAACAGGCATTCCACCTTTCTCTCCCTCTCTCGCTCTAATTCTCCCTCCCTCCCTCTCTCTTTCTCTCTCACTAATTTGTCATGGCAGTTGACAGTAAAGTTAGAGAACTGGCTGCACTCACTGCTATTTGTTGTAAGTTTCATATCATGGGCTGGTCCTTCTATGTAAGCCTTTTTTATCCTTTCTGAAGAATGCTTGCAAATTTATAAACTTTCCTCTTAATGCAGCTTTTGCTGTATTCCACAGATCTGATCTGATAATTCATGCCTATTCTCATTTCTTTCCAGAAATCTTTTATTTTTTCCTTAATTTCTTCTAAGAACCACTGGTTGTTCAGCAGTGAGATGTTTAATTACCAGATTTAATGGCTATTTCTTCATTTCTGTTTAGTATTTACTTCTATTTTTAGTGCATCATGGTCTGATAAGATAGTTAATAGAATTTCTATCCTCTTGATATTATGGAGGTATGTTTTATGGTTGAGCATGTGTTCTATCGTGGATAATGTACCATGTGCATTGGAAAATATATAGTCAGCTTTCTTGGGATGAAAAACCATATAATACATGCATGCATACATGTATGTGTAAGTATATGTAAATTCATGTATACATATGCATATGTATATACATGTGTGTGGTTTAAATATATCATATATAAAGTATTATATATAATATATAGTATTATGTTAATTAACATAACAGCATGTGTATATATATATATATATATATATATATATATATATATTAAGCCACTATCTTCCATTTCTTTCTTCAAACCCAGTATTCCTTGTTAAATTTTAGCCTGGTTGATCTATCAAGAGGTGACAGAGCAGTGTTGATGTCTCCCACGCTATTGTGTTGCTATTAATGTATTTATTTAGGTCTATTAGCAATTGTTTTAGGCTACTAACCCCTCATTAGGTGAATATGTTTATGACTGTGATTTTTTTCTCATGTACATATCCCTTAATTATAAAGAAATAGCCCTCTCTGTCTCTAATAACCATTTTAAGCCTGAATTTTATATTCTCTGATATTAGTATGGCCACTCTAGCTTTTTTAAAGGAATTGTTTGCTTAAAGAATTGTCCTCCAACTTTGACTTTGAGCTTGTTTCTCTTTTGAATATTCCAATATGTTTCTTGCTTGCAGCAAAAGGTTGGATTCAATTTTATGATCCATTTTGCTACTCTGTGTCTCTTAACTGCTGCATTTAGTCTGTTAGTGTTGAGAGAGATTATTGTCAGTGTTTTTTGTTTGTTTGTTTTTGTGCTCTCTTTTTGTAAATGTTTGGTGTGTTTGTGAGGCCTGTCTGACTTAAAGCAGACCTTTCAATTGTTCTTTTAAGGATGTCGTTGACTCTATAAAGTTACTGAGCTATTGTTTATCCATGAAGCAATGCATCCTTCCTTGAAACCTGAATGAAAGTCTGGCTAGGTAAAGTTTTCTTGGTGCGCATTCATTTCATTGAGATTTTTCACAATACTCCAGCACTGCCTTCAGGCTTAGTGGCCTAAATCTGCTGTAAATCTTAAGGATGCCTCTTTGTATGTAATATCTCCTTTTGATATTGTTTATTTCAGTATTCTATCCCTATCTGTTGTTTTCATCATTGTGATTGCAATGTGCCTTTGAATGCTTTTTGTCTGTTTTAGCTGTAACACATAAGGCACCCAAGATTTTGGTACAAGTATTCTTCAATTCTGGGAAATTCTCAGCAAGCATGCTTTTACCTCTCTTGGACCCTGATGGCTCACTGCTCCCAGTTCAGTCTGTTATTTAAGGCCAATTTACTACCATTGTTTTTTTGGTTTTGTTTTTTTTTTCCCCATCAATCTCCCTTTGTGCTTGATATTCACTTTAATGATATGCTTTTACACTTCTCCAGGTGTCTGGGTTAGGTTGCCTGGGTTGAGTAATTATAGGCAATCTTTAAGCTCCTCTGTACTGCTGCCCTCCTATTGCTGCTATCTCCCTGCCATTAGTGCTTTTATCTTGTAAAATTTTTAATTGAAAACCAATGACCAACTTCAGAATGAGATAGCTTTCAAGAATTTATTACACAGTATAATAAATAAATCATCCAAGATTATTCTAATATTTTTTACTTTTAAAACATCATATCCATGGGGCCAGAGCAGTGGAATAAGAGATAAGGCATCTACCTTGCCCCTGCTAGCCTAGGATGGACTGCAGTATGATCCCCCTGTGTCGCATATTGTCCTCCAAGCCAGGAGCAATTTCTGAGAGCATAGCCAGGAGAAACCTCTGAATATCACCGGGTGTGACCCAAAACAAACAAACAAAAAAAATTATACCCAATAATAAACATGTATCTGAGTCTAAAAAAAGGATAAAAATTTATGTTTTTTCTTAGACCTGATATTATTTAAAAATATAATTTTATCTATAAATACCTAACAAAATATTTTAATGTGTGAAATAGTCAAGTTTACTCATTTAATATGATATACATTTTTTACTTTTTGTTGAAATTTTGTTAATTTTAGTTTTGGCTTTTGGGCTATACCCAAAGCTGCTTAGAGTCACTCCTGGCTCTGAGCTCAAAAATTAATCCTGGCATGTTTGGGAGGACAATATGGGATGCTGGGGATCAAACCTGATCAGATGCATGCAAGGCAAATGCCTTACCCACTGTGCTATTACTCAGACCCCAAGATTCTGTTAATTTCCAATACAGTTAATGATGTTTTTTATGAACATAAATCCAACAGCAAGCCATTGTCAGTGTGTCTATCTCCCTCACAGACAATAGACAAATAGCCCTCCATAACAGTCCCCACCCAAACTCAAGTATGTGTATCTCTTCCTCTGTTTTGTTGCCTTTGGCTCTTTGTTGCTACCTTGTGTGCATCAAATCACACATTGGAGGGGCCGGAGAGATAACACAGCAGTAGCGTATTTGCCTTGCAAGTGCTGACCCAGGACCAATGGTGGTTTGAATCCCGGCATCCCATATGGTCCCCTGTGCCTGCCAGGAGTGATTTCTGAGCAGAGAGCCAGGAGTAACCCCTGAACACCTTCGGGTGTGACCCAAAAACCAAAATAAATAAATAAATAAATAAATAAATAAATTACACATTGGAGTAAAACTCAAAGAAATGCTAGCTGAGAATTTCCCAGAGCAAAACTGAAGAGTGTAGACACTGAGACCCAAGACACTAGTAAGTTTCCAGCAAAAAAATATACCAAAAGATAAAAATATTAAAAGAATTTAAGAAAAACACCAAACACACACACACACACACACACACACACACACACCACCCTACAAGATATACTACAAGCAAAATGAGAAAGGACAGTGATAGCATACTAAAAGCAGAAAGATCAAAAGAGGAACTTATAGACAAATATATATCACAAACTCAGTAAATATAGCACACAAGACTATTAAGCAGAATAGAATTGAGTAATCTAGAAAAAGCTAATTTTAGTTGTATCTGCATGTTTGGCAGTGATATATGATTATGTTTAGGGGTTACTTGTTCTGCACTCAGAAATTATTCCTGGCAGTACTTGGAGACAGTATGGATATCTGGAGATCAAATCCAAGTCAGCTATATACAACACAAACGTCTACCCGCTGGCCTACAAGTTAATTTTTATTGCAAAATTTTATATATGTGTATAATATTAATATATTAAATTAAAACAAAAAATTAGTAAAAACTATATTGGGCAAGGATATGTCCTTTAAATTTTATTTATGAACAGAAATATTTGACAAAAGAGAAACCTCATAAAGTCATTATTGGAATGTAATATGTCAAACAATTGCATTAAAATTAATATTCATTTGAATTTTAGGATTCACTTTAGGTTAGAGTATACTCTTTACAATTATTTTATTTAATTACTTTCTGTCTTATATTTCACCATTGGTGTCTAAGGAATGCACTGCAAATCAATATACTAGTGAAGTAGACAGAGTTCCATGTGATCCCTTTCTATATATTAAGGAAGATATATCTTGATCTACAATCCATAAAATTTTAATTTGAATGAATGATCTGAGAACCAAACCAAAGATTATATCTTATTATAAAATATCAGTCTTTAAAATATAGTAAAATTTAACTTATTTGTAAATTTCTTGGAATGCTATATATAGAAGTAAACCATCTTTTTCCTGACCTTTCTTCACAGACACCCTGAAAATTTCATTACTAATGGGACCTTTTATTACAATCCTCCTCTATAGCTATAATCTGTACATATCCCTTTTTCTGCACACTTTTTTTTTGTGTAATATTTTTTTTCTGAAAAAGCTTGAAGAATAGACAGAGTTAATTATTCTCTGGGCAATCTGAAGTACTAGAGAGTCCAAATAATGGAGATGTGATTTCTGCCTAAAAGAAGGCTAGAGAATGTTACATAAGTTGTAAATAGTATACACACTTCACTAGTTTAATTGTGCCAGAGCGTACAGCATTAAAAAAAGGCTCATAACAGTGGCATCACGTGCTTCCTACTTATATAAATGCATTTAATCATGGGAACAGCACCATGAAATCACTTTTCATAGCATCCTTATATTAGAGATAAGGACACCAAAGAGTAGGTTGAAATAACTTGCTCTAGATTCCATCTGAATCTATTTAGTGTGTGGATCCAAAGTGCATGTTCTTAAGTACTCATTTATCAAGATAGAAAGTTAATTCAAGAAAGCATATTTTGAACTCCTCAAAAAAAAAGTACAAAATATAAGCACATCACCTGATTTTTCTTCAACCAAGTCCTGAACATTTTTTGTAACATAACTTCTTTCATTATATATATAAATATATATATAAAACATAACTTCTTTCATTATATATACATATATATATAAATCCTCCTTGTAGTTTACTTAATTAAGAATGAATAAATAAAATTAATGAATTTAAACTTAAATATGGATCTCTATATTCTGGTTTGTTTTTGTTGTTTCACACATTGATTTGGCACCACACATGACAGTGCTGAAGGTTTACTCTGGCTCTGTGCTAGAGATTGTTCTTGGTGATGTTTAGGGTACATATGAGCACAGGGGATCAAATTCAGAATAACTACACAAAAGGTTAAGTATGTACTTGAGGGCCGGGCGGTGGCGCTAGAGGTAAGGTGCCTTGCCTTGCCTGCGCTAGCCTTGGACGGACCGCGGTTCGATTCCCCGGTGTCCCATATGGTCCCCCAAGCCAGGAGCGACTTCTGAGCGAATAGCCAGGAGTAACCCCTGAGCATCACTGGGTGTGGCCCAAAAACCAAAAACCAAAAAAAAAAAAAAAAAAAAAGTATGTACTTGATACACTACTGCACCGATCCCTATACCTAGTCTGAATATACTAATAAACTTGCAGTCTCTTCAGATAGAATTCTCAACCATTCTTGTGGCTACTCTTTCCCTATGCTCAAGGTTTTTTACCTTTTCATTTCAATAGACTATAATGGCCTTCCCAGTCCTGACTCTAATTGTTAATTCTAATTAATATTTTTATTACCCATGGATTTTATGAGTGTTTGAAAAAGTAAATACTTTTCAGACCTAATAAACATATTTGATTAACCACAAATAATTTACAATATCTTTAAATTTGTATGTTTTAAGTATGTATATGTCTTAAGTATAGGTATAATTTAAATATTCCAATTCTTAAAAAAAGAGATTAAGTGTTGGTCAGTACTTGCTTCAAACATTTTGTTTCTCTTGGTTTGGAAGTCACACCCAATTGTCTTTGAGGGTGACTGCTAGCTGTGTTTAAGGACACTGTAATGCCAAGGATTGAACCTGTACCTCTCAAATGCTCACTCAGTCTTTTGAGTATCTATTGAACATGTTGCTAAATTTCTTAAGAGAATTGTAATGAAGGCAATCATAACTTCTATAGAGAATGAATCCTATGAACATAAAGAAACCCAACTGGAGCTCTAAGGATTGTTTTTACCTTACTAAAAAGACTATGTGAAAATTATCTGATATCATTTAAAGATAGAGTCCAGCCATTCAAATTCAAGTGCGCACTAGTGAGACTAAACCAGACATAAGTTGAATACAACCAAATAACAAATTCTGTGGAACAAAAATGTAGCATTGCATTGCAGAAAATTATTCATATTCCTGATAAGTAATAGGGCATAATACAATGGCTTTCATTCAAATCCATTAAATTTAGGTATAGCTTGTTACTCAGCAATAAATAATAATTATAACTATTTTCTCTGAGACACAAATTTTTCTATATTACCTAAAAGTTTCAAATCCCAAGTAGTGTTTAACTCTACACTAATATGATATTAGATTCACAAACTCATTTTCATACCATCGGGATCATTTTGCTTGCACTAAGCCTTCATTCTAATTTCCCTCTTGATTTTGAAGCACTTTAAGGAATATATTGTTCATTTTCTTTCTCTGCCTGATTTACCCTCAGATTCACATTCCAATTATATTTAATTTATCGGTATTATCTTTGGGCCAAAGATATTATATAGAACCTTATAGCTGCTCAACAAATGATACACTTCAAATAGACATGGAGGTTTAAAGAGAAGATAAAAATGTAGGGTTAGAAAATAGTCATTTTACTTACAATTTGTCTTATTGAAATTATTTTATTTATTTGGCCTATAAAAGAGGATAAGAATATCTATGTACTTCTAAGTGTTAGTGTTCATTTCTAAATATATGTTAAGTGGCTATTTGTTGACTGTATAATTTTTAAAGTTATTTTTACAATAAATAAAAGTATTCAACACTAAATTAGTCACACACATATGCACCATATGCCCAATCATTCCAGTTCTGAATATTGTTGATGAGGGAAGAAAAAAACCATAAATACACATGCATCACATATACTTAAATTTGACATATTGTTGTTTGGGACCAGAACCTATAATAAAAGTATGAAAAAGGAAATGTAGCTGTTTATGTGTGAAGATTGTATATATGAGAGTTGGGAGGTACATACAGGAAAAGAAGGAAAAATTTAGCCTCTGGAGAAAAATTTATCTTAGAAAATCTGTTTCAAAATTTACTAACTTTATGCTTTTGACATGCATTACATTATCAAAAATACTGCTCAAAACTGTTTGCAGAGGCCTGCTAGGAGTTAAAAACCAAATCAATTCTTGTGTCTTGAGGGGCAAAGAGTAGAAGGCTATAGGAGATTAATCTAACCTCCCTTTTGCGCATAATATATTTTGAAAAGAGTATATCCAGAAAAATTTACTTAACTATACCCAGAACAATCAAGACTGACTTTTGGAGATTGAAGTATCTCAGTCCATCTGCTGATGATATTTATTGTGTTTTTGGCACATTCTACATATTTACAAGCATATGTAAAAGAAATCCATGTTTTTTTCCCCTAGGGCAAAAACAGATGGTGATCCAGCAGGTAATAATTTAATTAAATGACTCCTAAAGCATGAGCAAATTTCTCCATAGCAAAGAAAATATTTTTATTTATTTTTCAAAAATAGGAAGGGGGAGAAAAGACTAAATTAATTTTGACTTGTAATGCAACAAAACTACAGTGTATTAAATCTCCTGTTCTTATTAACAAGTAGTTTTATTCTTTGTTCTCATCCTTACCTTGAGATCAAATTTTCCATGAGTAGCAAAATGTTGCTCACTAAGTTATATTATTCTTTATATGTAATAAAGAAGTTAAAGATAGGGGGGAGGGGGTAATGTTGCACTGGTGAAGGGGTGCGTTCTGGTTATGACTGTAACCCAAATATGATGATGTTACTTAAATAAAAAAATATATTTAATAAAAAAAGAAAATAGTGTACCATATAAAAGAATAATCACAAAACCTGAGTAAAAGTCAGTCATCTTTCAATTTGGTCAACAACAACAACAACAAAAAGATAATTGAAACACATCAATAAAGTTTGAAAAACATGTTTTTGGAAAAAGAATAATTTTACCATACTTAAAATTAAGTTTTATAATACTCTTTATAAACTGAGAGGGAAATAATAAACTAGGAGCCGGAGTGATAATACAGTGGTAGGGCATTTAAATTGCATGCAGCTGATCCAGGAGGGATGGTGGTTCAAATCCCGGCATCCCATATGGTCCCCTGTGCCTGCCAGTAGCAATTTCTGAGCTCAGAGACAGGAGTAAGCCCTGAGCACCACCTGGTGTGACCCACAAAATAAAACAAAAAAAGAAATAATAAACTAAATATCACAAATATTTGTTGATGTTTATGAGATATGCCCATGGTTTCATGCACATAAGACAAATGCCCTATCATTGTACTACATCCTTGGCCACTAAAACTTTTAATAAACAATATGTTTTAATTTAAGTCAAATTCAGAAAGACATTCTATTTAGTATTTATCATTATTATTACTAGTAATATGTTTATTTTTTAACAATAATATAAATTTTACATCTCTTATGGCACATGTATGAAAATGTCATAAAAGTAGAAAATTACAACAATGTTGTAGCATAACACAAGTTAATTCAAGTATGTATAAGCTAGAAATAAAATCTTAGTACTAACTGTAACTGCCACTTATTGACTTTAATTATGGTGTGACTTTCAGGCAGAAAATTAATATTTCTCAAATTATATTTTATACCTTCTACATGCTTGTATACAGAACAAATCTGAAGACAGAGTAAGTGTTCAACAAACAACAGGCTGATATTTCTATCTTTAAAAATAAGCAGGAAAATTTGTGCATAGTATTATTATATTTTTGGGGGGTTTTGGGGTCACATCTGGTAACACTCAGGGATTACTATTGGCTATGCACTGAGAAATTGCTCCTGGCTTGGGGGATCATATGGGATGCCGGGGATCAAACCGAGGTTTGTCCTGGGTCAGCCACATGCAAAGCAAGAGCCCTACTGCTGTGCTACAGCTCTGGACCATGAAATTATTTATTTTACATTTGTTTCTTTGGGGAATTCATTTTCTAGAGATTTTGGAAAAGGCTACATATTCATTTTACTTTCCTCGAAAAGTATACATATCTACTTATATTCCCCAGAAATATTCATACATAAAATCACTTTTGATTTTCTGAGAATTTGTTATAAAAGTTCAAAATAATTTTGTGTGATTTGGAGATTTTCATGTGAACATCAACTTCTTCCACTTCCATCCAACTTGTTTTTGCAACCTGAATTTATATATCCAAATGCATTTACAGAAACAAAAATATCATATACTTGATCTGTAGTGTCATTTTTTAAAAATATGCTATCTCATAAAAGTTATTGTGAAAAACAAAAGGAACAAAAATGTGTACAAAATGTATGCCAAGAAGCACATTTTTTGCTTCAAAAGGAACAATCCAGAAGCTTAAATGAAAACCAAACTACAAAAATAGAAGAAATATTTGTAAGTTATATATGTTAAGAAACTTTATAAAACTTACAAATCAAATGTTCTTATCTTAAAATTTGGCAAAAATATGAGTAATTATATCTTTGTTGCTTTTGTTTTCTAACTCACCTCTGAGGGTGCTTTTGAGTTCCAAGGGAACATTTTGATTTACAAAATTATTCATAGTTGAGTTTTAGACATACAATGTTTCCACACCAATCTCACCATTGTCAACCTCTCTCCATCAATATTATTTATTCTATATATATTCAACATCTCTAAGAGGAAAGTTTATAGCAACACAAAGGAGATTAGTGATTAGATAAAATTAGAGGACAGAGTGAGTAACCATGTCAGTATTTATAAATAAAAACTTTAATTTTGAATAAATAATATATTTTTAAAACATACTTTATGGTAATAAATATACAGCTTTGAATAAAGTAAAGATAAATAAACTGTATACTTCATGTGGATATTATGGGATATAATTTCAATAAAACTCTTTAAATGGATATGCTTTACTTCAGACATTATTATTGCTTGACAGTTTGCTTCAACATATTTTCGAAACATCAGTCAAAATGCCTTTATTGTAGAATTATTCCTACTAAGAATGAAAGAAGTTTGAAAAGCTAAAGACAGGAAGTTACTCAAAAGAAGGCTTGGACTACAGATTTACATATGAAGAGCTACCAAGTAAGAAGTTTTTCTCTTCATGATCTTTCCACTAGTGGAGTTAATATATCTCTTTCCCTATCTACAAGTCATATGTTTTTTCATAGAAGAAATAAGGAGATCTTAATTGGTTTTTACCTTAGTTAAAAAAAAATCTTTGGGTCAGCAAAATAGTAGGGAAGGTAAGACACCTTCATTCTTAAGTATGATAAAAAGAAAAAAAAAATCAACAGCACTCTAGGGGCGGGAGAGATTGCTTGTCAAACAGATCCAGGATGAACCGTGGTTCAAATCCTGGCATCCCATCTGGTCCCCTGAGCCTGCCAGGAGCGATTTCTGAGAAAGAGCCAGAAATAACCCCTGAGTGCCGCCGGTGTGACCCCAAAACCAAGCCCAACTTCCCCACTACCCCCCAAAAAACCCACTCCATATAATAAAATTATATAATACACAAGAGATCTTTGTAAATGGTACATTTACTTTTAAGAAAAGCAACTGCCTCTTAGTAATCATGTGCCAGTGTGTTGTATTTCTGAAATTACATATATTTTAATATAGGTTTACTGCACTATGCCCGTGTAGAACATCCATATTAAGTTATTATTTGGGGGGGCCGGAGAGTTAGCATGGAGGTATGGCGTTTGCCTTTCATGCAGGAGGTCATCGGTTCGAATTCCGGCATCCCATACGGTCCCCCCATACCTGCCAGGAGCAATTTCTGAGCCTGGAGCCAGAAATAACCCCTGAGCACTGCCGGGTGTGACCCCCCCCCCAAAAAAAAACACAAAAAAAAGTTATTATTTGGGGTCTTGAAACTCAATTACCATTAATACTTTAAAAGAATGAAGAATTCTTAGACAGAATATTAGCCAACTGTATCATACCAAATAGAAATCATCTATTTTGTACTGTGAGGGAAACCTTCACCAAATCGATGACATTTTAGTTGTCCATATGCTTACAATGTTAGTAGATACCTAAGTTACAAAGATATGTAACCCATTACAATTCTCTAATTTTAAAATTATACCTTATAAATAAAGAACATAGCTAGAAGTACTTCCACCTGAAATTCTCAGTAACATTTCATACAAACTTGATGGCCTTAATTCCTTTAAATTCAAATGCTGTCTAATATGATTGGGAAAACACTGGGTGCTACAGATGTTTTGTCTAATTCCACAGCATACATTATTGTTGTTTTCCTTTCTCCTTGGCTTTTCTTTTCAAACCCCAGAACATTAAATACAGCACACTAAAAGGTCACTTTGATGTAGAAACAGCCAAATTTTCAATGCTCTTCCTTTCTATTTTACTCACCTAAAACTAAAAATATTAAATAAACTGTGAAAATAAATGTTCTTATTTTATTTCTCAAAGACTTCAAATGTTTTGGTAAAAATCACATTTGCAAAAACATTGAAGAGCAAATCTTAATAAAATCCATTTAACTTCACAGTACATCTGCCATTTGAAAACATTTTTTCCTTCTGAACACATCTTAATGAACCTTTAATTTACCTTTCATTCAGTATCCACTGAGGGTCGTTAAAAGACAAAGTCTTAAGTCAATGCACTTAATTACAGTCATCATATGTTATTATGTGCTGTTATATAACACCATATGCCTATTATCATGGGACTTTAATAGATACTGAATAATTACACATCTGTACACATGTATCACTTGTTCTACAGACCTGCATTTGAATAGTATCTTTGAAAACAAACAGTTCTTTTAAAGTATTTGTGCTGAAGACTTTGACTAAATGCTTTAAAGATTTAAAAACTAAACATTACATTAAGTCTAACAGTCAATTATTTTCTAGTTATGCTTCGATATTAGACTGCTCCAGTTTATAAATGAAACCGCTAAAAAAAGAACAGTTACTGTTGCATTGGGATTTCAAAATACAGAATCCAAATAATATAATGGTTAATGCTCAGAAAATGAGTTAAATAATAAATTAGGAAATACCGTGTTCTTATTCCTGAGCTATTAGAAAATTTTGTCACTTTTACAGTATTCTATATCTTAGTCACCCAAATTAATTCTATTCTCTGTTCCCTCTGTTTCTCTTAGTCAATAATACTACATCAAGACAAAATTAATCTACATTACACATTTAAATAGTTATCTATTTAAAATGAATACATTTAGGAGGCAGAGGAATAATACAACAGATAAGGAGCTTGCCTTAACCCCATAGATCTAGGTTTAATCACAAATTATCCCCAGAAGTGATCCCTGTGCAAAGTTGGGAATGGTTCAGAAATTTTAAAAAAAGTCTTTATTTATCTTTATAACTGTATGTAACTCTGTGTATAACCATTCTCTATGATAAAATAATATAGTATTTCTGCAAAATAAAAGTTCCAACCTCTCATTCTTATGAATATAAATATACTTAATATAATTAATAATATATAAATAAAGATCTGTGCACTCATAGCCCCACTAAGAAATTCACCTATATTTAATCTGTTACAATAATTATTTTTTCTCTATCTCTGAAGATTCATGATCTCATAGTGACTCATATCACCCTAGTCCAGTGACAACTGTGATATATTTTTCCTACTTAGTGTGTTATGATAACCTGGTTATTATTCTGACAATGCTAATATCTTTATTTTTTAAGTTGAGTTATTTAGCAATCCTTTCAAGACAAAAGCTAGCACACTAGCCTTGTAGAAAACCCTTCATCATTTGATAATGAAAATGCATTAAAATTTGTAGAAAAGGTTGCAAAGAAAAAATGCATTAAAAGTTGTAGAAAAGGTGGCACCTCCTTAGAAGAAAGTCATAACATACAGAAATCTTTGGAATGAATATAGATTCCCTTCTTCACTTTATGGTACAAAAGATAGCATATCATAGGAAAATACATGGATTGATTACTAGGTCAAAGAAATTTGAGCAAATCATTCTCTGAATATAAAGGCTTGTTTATTTTGCTTGATTTTTTCGCGTATATAAAATAATATATAGAAAGTTTTGAGTGAAGAAAGCTTAGATTTATTTTAATACATATAAAATATAAATGGAAACTTTTCTATTTTAGACATATAAATTAGGGCATCAAATAAGTGATGTCAATAGTTATATAAATTATGAGTTAATCAACTTCAACTACGTAGAATTTAATTTTTTATCTGAAAATTGGTAATAACTTTAGAATATGACACATATGATTATTGTTAGATAAGGGTTTAAGACAATATTATATTTATATTTATTAAATATTTATATTTAATATGTACTTGATAATGTTATTGACTTTATTTTCTCTCTTGTCAGAATATAATTGCTTCCCTGTCATTTTTAATTCATTTTACCCTGTTATATAGAATATTTAGTATACTCAATATCAGAAATAGTAATACATAAACCACCCACACTATTTCTGGTAATAATTAACCACATCCTTGACCATGAACTTGACTACCACTGCATACCTATCTATTCCCAATCATGTTATTTTGATAAACAAAAATTATATAGTATATAAGCTTATTTTAGCATATAATTATGAACAATAAGATCTCCTTTTAACATAATTAGAAAATAATACATAAAATAGCACATTTATTCCAAATACTATAATCAGGGGTCTCAAACTCATTTTACCTGGGGCCACAGGAGGCAAAGTCGGGGTGATCCTTGATTGCAAAGTCAGTAGTAAGCCTTGAACATTGGGGTGTGTGACCCAAACAACTAAAATAAAACAAAACAAAACAAAAAAGATTCCTCTATGGCAGGGCCACAAAATGTTGTATGGAGGGCCGCAAACAGCCCGTGGGCTGTGAGTTTGAGACCCCTGCTAGTTATGAATCATTTATAATATTCAAATTGTGCTGAATAAAATATATTTATACTCTAAGAGCAAAGACTGGAGAGTCAATCTACTTATTTTACAAGAACATTTTCAAAGACAAATGTCAATGCTAATCAAATAAGGGGAAAATATACAACAATTACATAGATTACCAATTTCACTTACTGTAAAATATTTAGCAGTTAGATGAAATTTGCCTTTGATGGGACCAGGGAGATAGTACAAAGTATAAGTCATTTGCTTTATACACCTTTAACTGTGGCTCACATCCTGGAACCACATATGGTATCCCAAGAAGATTCAGGGATAAACCTGAAGATAACCAGGTATGCCCCCCCCAAATATTTATCTTCATTGGTTGAGGAAATAATATTGTAGTTAGTGTGCTTGCCTTGCATGCATCTAATCTGGATTCTATCATCAGTACCATATACGGTTCTCCTAATCCTACTAGGAGTGATTCATTATTTCAATGTCATAAGCCCTTAGCACTACCAACTCTAGTCCTAAATTATAAAATAATTGTAATTAAATAACTATAAATTAAATAAAGAAAAGTTAGCTAAAACTACTAACATATAATCAGATATATTTTTGTATTTTATTTGCCTTCATTAGCAATATATCAGTGTATTGTCTTTAAAAATTCTGAGTGAAAAATTAAACACAACTTAGTATTTATTTTAAAAATAATCATTAATCATTTAATGCTGCTTTATATTACATATTCTAAGGTATAATTTTGATATACCATTAATTTAATAATTACTGAATTGTTTGCAAGGTACTGGGCACAGGGACAACAATAGTAAAAAATAATATAGAAAATCACTGTTCTCACTACACTAATTTCTAGATAGATGAAATATGCACAAAAACTATATGTATCATAATATAGTGGAATTATCACAATTGAATGAGGTCTAATATTTGGCATTTTCCCTCTAATTTTATTCTGTTTAACATGACTCATTCTAGTCCATCTAAGTTCTAATGCACTACATGATTTCACCTCTTCTTATACTTATAGTAGCAAAATCAAGTTATATATTATTAAATAATCAATGACACCAACCTTGGGATCCTTGGAAAATTGGGTCACCAAGCAAGAGGTTGAGAGAAGACAAAGTATCACAAGGTCATTGGTGTAACGAGATGGGCATTTTAGTGGTGATAGAAAATGGTAACTTAGACATCAAAACATTGTAACTATGTGGCCTAAATTAAAATCATTATGAATATTTCTAAAAATCCTAATATGTCTGATAAGAAATATATAGAGAAAATACTGAACAATTAGGATCTGTACAGGGTTAGGGAGGCTTACCATTTTAAGTAGATATCTGATTTCATTCCAATATAGTTAGTAAGAATGAATGTTTTATGGCACGAAAGTCATTGCTTTCCTTTCAACTGTCTTCTTGAGAAAGATGAACATAGAACTGAAATTTAGTTCTGCAGGCCATCTAAGATTTGTTTGAAAAATTGAATTCAAATGCATCCTTCACAATACTCAGAATAAATAAAAATATAATTCATGCTACTAGCAAGGTTAAAAAATAGCCTTGAAAAAAAAAAACCTGAACATTTTCACTTCAATTTAGAAAAAATAATTGTATTAGTACAATGAGCCCAGGAAGAAACTTGCAGGCACATACTCCTGGTAACCATGGTAACTTATCTTTAGAGCTATTGAATTACACATGGTCTGGATGTATACTTTCAAGAGGACTTACGGTGATGGTTTAGAAGAGAAATATAGATCTATTCTGTGTACTTGTGATCACTCAAATGGCTTAAGGTCACTACTTTTACAAAAATGTCTTTGCCACAGAACCAAATAAGCCTTTATCAAGGCAACTCGAATAATAAACATGATCAACTTTGATCTAATTTAATCCATTCATATATAAAAATATGATTTTTAGCTTTGAGAAAACAGGAACACACAACTGACCAAATAGCTTCTCAATAATAACAAAAAAATGAAGAGTTTTTTTTTGCTATTTGATTTACCAATTTGATATCAAAAAACTTTAATGCTATAAAGTATAATTGAGTATTAGAAAGGTTGAAAAGAGGTTGGCAGCCCCAAATCACTGTTAGCACGAGTATTAATGAGCTCAATACTATTAGAAATTCTACCAAGAAAATGTGTTAAAGGTCTTAGAATACATATTATTGTAAGCAAATTCATAATCTAGCCTGAGATTTAAAAGTAAAAGGGAAAAATATACAGAAAAGTTGCCATTGTAGGCATTATGAAGAAAAATTATTTTTAAGATAAGCTATAATAAAATTATAATTATTTGCAAGAAAAGCTAGTGTAAACATATTTCTAATGACTTTGTGGATATTAATGGCAGATATAAGTTAAGCATTATAGTATTGGCATTTATCCACGATAAAGAACAGGATGCCCTCTCTCTCTCTTTAAACTTTTTTTTTTTAGATGCAATATTGCTACTGACCAATGGTTTTGGTTTTGAGGCCAACAAAAACACAGCTGACAGTATTAGAAGAGAGTTATTTGTTACCAGAAATTGAATTCAGATGTGGTTCATTTGCTTATATGTGCTCCAGTGTTATATGCTCTACCCCAGGCCCTCAAACTCTTTTAAATCAGAAAAGACTCAACAAAAATAGGGTCGACAAAGAAATACTATTCTTATTAAATGCTTTTCATTGAAGAAATTTATTTTAAACACACTAGCTAAGTTGTCATAACCTCAGATGTGATACTCATTTATTTGCTGTCTAATCTATAAAACTATGAACATGACTACAGCTAAGTTTACACCATTCTTAAAAATTAGGCTACTTGCTTTTTAACATAGTACTAAATGGCATGACAACTTGACAAGGACGCAAATTCAGAAAACAAGATCTCCCCAGTTCCAAATCTCAATTCTACACTGTCTTTCTTGCTCTTTCAGCATTCTTGAATGATAATTGATGCAAATTTGCCATAGCAAAAACACTACAGTCTATTTTGATGTTGTGACTTTTACACAATGAATGTTTCTGAATCACAAAATATACATGCTTGACAAGATCTAATATTCTTAGAGATAAAAAATAAAGTATATTTGGGGCTGGAGAGAAAGCATGGAGGTAAGACATTTGCCTTGCTTGCAGAAGGATGGTGGTTCGAATCCCAGCATCCCATATGGTCCCCTGAGCCTTCTGGGAACAATTTGTGAGCATAGAGCCAGAAGTAGCCCCTGAGCGCTGTTGGGTGTGACCCCCCCAAAAAAAAACAAAAACAAATTATATTCAAAATAAAAAGTCTAGAAAATGTACATTATTTAATTACTAAATAATAGAGTTGAAAATATAGCAGCTGATATAAAATAACTGGGCCTAAATATTTTATTATATCATCTCCTTGTATGTTTTGCCTTCCTCAAAACATTATTACCATTTTATTACTCTATCTTATTTTTTTCAATTATTTCATGTTCTAATCAATGTTTCTATTGCTCCAGTTTGCTATATGTATTTGAATGGCCTCTGTAATCAACTGATACAACCAAGTAGCACATATCCAACCAGATACATCTATACACCAATCTTGAAAAAATATTAATCACAAGATTTAGTACTTTTAAAATATATAACTTTCTATGTATAGAAGAAATAAAATGCTTTAATTTCTACTACAGTTATAAAGATAACAGTATGCAAATATTTATACATATATGCAGTGTATAAAATCTGTATCTACCTGAATATGTAAATATAAGAACTAATAAAAACATTTTATAAAAATTGCATGCACATAAAGAATAAAGAGCAAAAGCAAAAAAAGATGATCTTTTTAGGAATTTCTAAAAATAAACTGGCAGATTATGAAAATCAAATGTGCTTCCAAAAATAAATGTGAAGAAATTTCATGATATGTAAGTGATATTTTTGAAAAACTGAGCCCAATTTTCAGAATTAAAAATACTATAGAAAATTTTATTTAAACATAATGCAAAGCAACTACAGTTCAAATTGTTAGTTTGGGATATTGACTGGATCTTTGAAAGGGTATTTTCATTTAATTAGATAGTAGATGTTGGGTGTTTAATACTGTGTAATAAGCAGCATCTTAAGGGGATGTCCAAGAAAAATTCAGTTACTAAACTGATTCAGGTGAAGTCAATGAACTCCTGAACACAGTTAGGAAGCATTTAGAGTTTAAACATAGCTTTGATCTATTAATTGGCAAATTCTCTAATGCCTCTGTGCTGATACTTTATAAGAGGTGTAGAAATTGTTCTAGGAAAAAAAAAATCAGAAATTTTCTTTTCTTTCTTTCTTTCTCCTTCCTATGCTTCTGGAGTCAAAGGTGATCTAAGTATCTCCCCTCTAATATCTTGTATTTCCCATATAGTATTTATTTTATACACCACAAATAAGTGAATTATCTTGTTTTTCTTTCTTACTTATAAAGTTGATTTGTTGATTCTGTATCCTAAATATTGTGTTGCATGATTAAATAAATAACTGTTACCCTGATTCAATTCCATTCACCTGATGGTCAGATCTACCCACAACTGAGATTAATTAATAATTGATTAATAATAATTACTTAGTGTTTAGTCATCTCCACTCACCAAAAATTTTAAGCAACAGAACACTAAATGTAAAACATTATAAATATAAGAACGCTTTCTAATTATACACAATTGTGTATTTGTGTTACAAACTCATATGACTGTTCAGTAAATAGTACTTATCAATTAAGAAAATTCATGATAAAATTAAATACAAATTAAGCATTGGCTTAAATAAATATATACTTGGCAGTCAAATGGCACTTTTACCCACTTAAAAATGAGTATATACTAAATGCATAACCATAGTATTTTATGTAATACATAATTTATGTAATAAATTTATGAAATAATAATAATTAAGGGGTTGCCTGTGGGGAAGGGAAAAGAGGAGAAGTAGGAAGGGTGCTTGGAGGGCAATGATAAGAGGATGCAAGAAAAGGCCAAGTGAGGAATATGCACATGGTGGCTGGGGCCATGGAATAAAGTTGAACAACACCTGAAACTTCAACTGTCAGCTTGTGGATCATTTCTCTGACATTACTCTGTAACCTACAGACTGGCCAGGCAAAGGGATTACAGAGCCAAACTAAGAAAGACTCCCCACAACACTGGGACTTTACATTCATATTTAAACAACAAATAACAATGCATATATATTATTTTAAATGAGTAGATTTGGGGTGTCTTGAGGGTAGATACCAGGAAGAGGTATTGCTGGGTCATAGAGCAACACAAGTTCACTTTTCTGAAAAATCTTTATAGTTTTCCATAGACATATCACACAACATTTCCATCAGCAGCAAATGTGAGTTCCCTGTAATCACATTTATACCAACAAATTGATCCCATAATTTTGATATATGTTATGTATTGATGTGGAAGAAAAGGTAAATGGGATGTACCCGGGACAGTAGTAAAGGGTCTCAGGAGCATTGTGCAGCAGATGTGTGGTATAAGTATATAGTAAATTCCAAATCACAGAGTCAAAAGCACGGAAAGCTAGGATCAAACAACAATAGACAAGCAAAAAATGTACCCATTAGGGAATTTTTAAAACACATGTATTAGATAAAATACTATGGTTACACATTTAGTATATACTGATTTTCAAGCAGGTAAAAGTGCCATTTGACTGCCAAGTATGTATTTACTTAAGCCAATGCTTAATTTGTATTTAATTTTATCATGAATTTTCTTAATTGATAAGTACTATTTGCTGAACAGTCATATGAGTTTGTAACACAAATACACAATTGTGTATACTTAGAAGTGTTTTTATATTTATAATGTTTTACATTTCGTGTTCTATTGCTTAATTTTTTTGGGTGAGTGGAGATTCTAAACACTAAGTAAAATTAATGTTCTATATTTTAATAATTATAACAGGATTATAAAAGCTAGTAATTTATTTCATCAATGAACTGTAGCAACACAGAAAAGATTAGGAAAGCTTATCTATTCAAGACATTTTAAGACAAGACCAGCAGTGTTAAAATTAATTTTTAATTAATTATTTACCATCTGGGAGATTCTTATTAAGTGTCATAAGAGGTAACCTAATATAGTATTTTAAAAATTACTCATTTCATCTAATATTCATAGAAGTCTAATGATTGTTATACCAAATACTTAAAATATTAATAGGTAAATGCATATATATAACTAAAATACATATAATATTTTTAAACTACATATATAAGACAATTGTAAGATAAAGTATTAGGATGACTGCTTTTTTCTCCAAATAATTAAAAAACATTAGCACAATTTCTGCCAAGAAAATTTTCTTGCATTTAAATAAATGGCTGTTCTGTGGCTGTAGAAATATTACAAAGGGTATAGATAGAGCTTGTCTTGCATGTGTTTGCTCAAACTCTGGCCACATATATAATCTCCCCAGTCATGTCAAGAGTTATTCCTAAGCCCCAAACCAGAAATATGTCCTGCACACTATGGAGTGTAGCCCCAAACTAAACAAAAATATATAAGATCTGATATTTTAAATGGTTGATGTTTTTAGTGGAATAATGCATAGAAGATAAAAGAGTGCTGTGGAAAATTTACCATCCTTTTGTATTATTTTATGGGAGATTAACTTTAAAATCCACAAAATACCCTGAAAAAGAAGAAAAATTAATTATATATGTATGGAGAATAAAATCTTAAGTGATGCTTTAAAAGGGGAAGGAAAGGTTAGCACATTTTTATCAGCATATTTCTTTCATCACCAAAATAGAAGTAGACAACCTCTTTCAGAAACTAGGATTTTGTTTGAATCTTACTTAGGTTATCAGTGTATAAGAAGTGAAAGTCAAAGGTATCAATTGTACTGCACTCTTTCCTAAGTTTTACAAAATATGATTCTAGTTTCTTCCGATTTTTTTTTGATGTTTTGATCAATGACAACACAGTTCTCAGGAGACTTGGCTTTGCTTTAGGTCAAAACTAAGTGGCCTAACACTGTGCTCTATATAATCTTTACTGTTTGTTGAAAGATGTCAGTCATCTACTAAAAGCATGGCCAGGTCTTAGAAGGGATCATTATTTAAGAATATAAACTAGAGTGAATATCTTCCTACTTGTCAGTATAAACTAATCTCCAGGGACTATTCTTCAAACAACCAGGTGTTAGCAATATCTTCCAAAAAGAGCATCCAAATTAACCAGGGAATAATTAACCTTACCAAACACCAAGTAGGGTTTTGTGTAGTTACTAAGTGTGTTTCATTTTTACCTATGGAAACTTTAAAATTGTTCTACTGTTCAGCTCTGATTTTGAACATCTACTCTGTTTTAAGCAAAGCAATGGATAGAAAGAGGACACCGTCTTGCTCTCAGAGAAGTTTGAGTCTAGTATTTAAGTTATATAAAAAAAAATAAATAAATAAGAAAGGTGAGGTCAGAGAGATAGCATAGCAGTAGGGTGTTTACTTTGCAAGTGGCCGACCCAGGACCTAAGGTGGTTTGAATACTGGCATCAGATATGGTCCCCCAGTCTGCCAGGAGAGATTTCTGAGCATAGAGCCAAGAGTAAACCCTGAGCGCCGCTGGGTGCGCACCACCCCCCCCCCCACCAAAGTAAGAAAGGACAAAGCACAGCATGGTAGTGATAAAAACAGTCTTTAGGAGTTCTCAGCTAGACAAGTCACCGTAGGTTTCAAGGAAGAACTCCTCAGAGTAGTGAAATTTTTCTCCCCCAGAGGTTGTAGAAATGTCCCGTGCTCTTTGTGAATATAGGGTTGTTTTTCCCTTTCATGTGACCATCATCTGATCAGTCTCTTCCATACACCATGGTCCAAGAATGGGAGAATGATCATATTGTTTTATCTATTAAAGGATATCAGCATTTCTGAATCTCCTTTTATAATCTTTTTTTTTAATTTAGGGTAACATGGATCAAAAACTTTAATAATAAGATTCCATAACTAAGCAATTCCAGCAACATACCCTTTACCCAAGTGTCTACTTCCCACCACCATTGTCCCAGGGGCCCTCATCCACGCTTCCCACAATTACCCCTCTGGTGATCTTACTGAAGTTTTCAGTTACTTTTACTTTTGGGAATTTGTTATTCCCTACTCTATTTCTTCATATCATGTACATAAAAGAGGTCATTCCTTGTCCAGTATTATCTCTAGTGAAGTATATGAAGAGTTGGCTATTATCTTTATTGCTGTAGTGCTCACTGAATATTTTATTTGATATTTCTTTTTGTTTTCTTGTGGTGTTTCACTTTCTATTTCCCTTTCATCCCTCAAAGGATGAGAGCCTCTAGGACTCCACCCATTTTTCAGTATATTTGATTTTTACCCCATTTTATTGCTTTTCTCTTCTTCAAACAAAAACCACATAATTTGAACTATCTAGTTCTGCCTCCCAAATATAGGGGGAAATAATGGAGGGTACCAAGGCCAAAAAGTTGTATGATCACTAAGTAGTAAGCTAGACACAGAACGGACCACTCATTCTAGCAGCCCAGGGGGTGAAGGTGGGGGATATGGGAGGCAGGAAGGGAACAGGGGTGGAGAGAGGATAAATTTGGTGATGGGAATTCCCCTGATTCAATGTTAATAAGTACCTAAAATATTACTGTGAAAGATATGTAAGCCACTATGATTAAAATAAAAATTATATTAAAATAAACTCATGGTACATTCTATTTCATTGCTAGCTATATATATTTTCACTGGGTGGTAGATTTTGATTGCATATTGACTATGTAGAGAGCTTCTAAACTTATTTTTTCTCTATTTCTTCGTTACATGCAAACTTACATGATGAAACTGATTCTGCTTTCAACTCATTTTACATAATTAATAAACATATTTTTATCTCATTCAGGAAATGTGGTTTGTAATGTTATCACTTCTTGAATGTGCTTTTGAAGTACCTCAGTATTTTTGTCTCTCTGACCTTTGACAACGATTGCAGACAGCTGCATTCCAAGAGCTTACCATATGTTGGAAACAGTATTCCAACACCTGTTCTTACATTCCTTGCTTCAAACATGAACATGTGTCTAAAAGGATATGAATTACACAGCTTTGGTTCTCAGTTTTGGTTACAGGGCTAAGTCGGGCAGGGAATCAACCCTCTGAACTGAGATTACACATAACTCATATGTCCTTTGGGAATGTCTTAATGAATAACAGTTATTTTATTCATATACATCTAATATAAAATACTCCCTTATAAATTTAATGTAAATTATCTCCTTTGTTTTTTTATTTTACCCCAAAAGGAGTCAAATAATAGGTATTAGTTTTTGAAAGTAATGATACAAGCCTCAGTAGTGAATTAAGATGGGTATATTTGAATTTTCAGTATTTAGTAATTAAGCTTCAATAAGGGAGTGCTGAGTAAAATAGCATTAAGTTGTTCATTAACTTTTTTTCTGTTTTTGTTTTGTTTTTACTGGAGGGGTCACACCCAGCAGTACTCGGGGTTACTTCTGGTTCTATGCTCAGAAATAGCTCCTGGCAGGCTCTGGGGACCTCATGGGATGCCGGGAATCAAACTACCGTCCTTCTGCATACAAGGCAAAAGTCTTACCTCCATGCTATCTTTCTGGCCCTGTTCAGTAACTTCTACATTTGAATCAACACAGTGGCCAGAGGTAAAATATGTTATGATATATGTGAGAATGTTGCAGGTAGCATTTTAAACTCAGTTCTCAGGTCAAACTGAAAGCCAAGGCCTTAGCTGCCTGTATAATGACACTTTGATCTAATAAATGTGAGTGAGAAGGTTTAGAATTTTCTTATTACCTCTTCAATTGTTTTATAAATCACTAATGCTTGGAAAGAAATTTAAATTAATAAAAGATTATCTGGAGTACTTTTTCTTAATATATATTAGCAAATATGTTGTGTAAGTAACAGGACATTCCTTTACACATAAAGCTGAGCCAGTTTTGTCTCAACTACACTAGACAAGGCTGATTTAACTGCAGAGTTTTCATTAATTCTCCCACATGCACTTTAAGTTTCTGCACCTACCCCCTGCAGTGAAAAAGTGACTTGTGCTGATCAAGTCAACAAGTTTCTTTATGTTCAACTTTTAGTTGAATTTGATCCATCAAAGCAATGGTAAATGATCTCTGGGCAGGAAAAGAACAAAATCAGAGTTTTAATTTCTCTACATCAGTCCCATCCCATGAGGTCACTTAGATCTCTGTTCTTATCTCTGCTCTTCATCTAAAGGCCTCAACTCCTCCTGTTAAGTTGTCAACACCTTAGTAATAGTGGAATAGTGGTAAAAGAAAAAAAATATGCTTGTTCAATTTTCCCTTGTTCTCAGAGAAAAAGATTGAAGGATCCCTAGTGATTAATTCTGGGTTACATTCTTTAACCTGTCTAAATCTTTACCACATGAGTATGTCTGTTTCCTGATTGATATCTTTGACAATAGAATATCCTGTAATTAGTCTTAGAAAATTATTGCGGCTAGATCATCATGTGTCTTCTTAGTCTGTGAATGAACAACTAACTATTTTGAGTTTATTATTCCATGTCTTGCCTCAAGTACATTTTCTTTTGGCATATCCTAACTTCCATTCAACATAAACACTACATTTAGAATGCAAATTTATAAACTGAATTTCAGTTGATCCCTTTCCCCAGAAAACTATCTACATAGTATTCAGATAGTTTGAGAGTAAAATATTGAAGGTGCTTTCTGAGGTAATCTTAGTTCTTGTATTCTCAGGATTTTGACCTTTATTCTTGATTACTCAGTAACTTTGCTTGTTAAATGATATTGGTATTAAGATATCAACTCAATTGTTAACATATTAATGTGACTGCAGATTTTAAAAATATTTCAATTCATGATAAAATATTCTCATTCAGAATGATTGTATAATGGGTAAAGTGCTTGCCTTGAATGTTGCTGACCCAGGCTGCTCCTCAAAATTCCATATGGTATCTTAAATCTGTAGGAATGATACATAAGAGTTGAACTATGAGCAGCCTTGAGATCTGCAGGTGTGACTCAAGCCTCCCTTAAAAAGTGGTTTAGAGGTCCCGGAGAGATAGCACAGCGGCGTTTGCCTTGCAAGCAGCCGATCCAGGACCAAAGGTGGTTGGTTCAAATCCCGATGTCCCATATGGTCCCCCGTGCCTGCCAGGAGCTATTTCTGAGCAGACAGCCAGGAGTAACCCCTGAGCACTGCCAGGTGTGGCCCAAAACCAAAAAAAAAAAAAAAAAAGTAGTTTAGTGCTTGCTTATCTATAAAATATATTAATTTGAGTACATTCATATGTAGTTTTTTAATACAGAAAATCATATTTAGAGCTGTGTTTTAAACCTCTAAGAATATAAGAAATATACTCTTTAAAAACAAAGGATTTAATATTTTTGAATTTTTTTCACTTACCTGAACTATCTATTTTCTAACTTTATTTTACTATATGTCTATAGAGTCATTGGTTTCATTTAAAAAATGTATGAAAAAAAGTTTGAAACAATATATTTTAATCATCAAGTTAAACTTGAGTTTTAGTATATAAATTTCTAAATTTAAAAATAGATATATAGAACTTGAGAGATAATACAGTGGGTGAGACACTTGCAATTGCTTTGGAATTGATCTTCCTCAATATGTATGCCTCTCCAAGCCAACCAGACATGAGTACAGAGCTAGGAGTAAGCCCTAAATATAGTCAAGCGTGGTCTAAAAAAAAAAAACAAAAATATACTTAAAAATAAATATGTGATAGCTAAATTTTATCACATTCGATAAAATGAGGCATATGAAATTAAGTTAAAAAACTAGCTACTTTATAAAGATAAATAGCTCTATAGGATCTCTTGTCCAAGAAAGTGAAAAATAAATTTATAGTTTAAGGATAGTAATAATTTCTTTCTACCTCTCTGTGAGAAATAGCTGGACATTTCAAATGTCATTCACAGTTGAACACAAATACATACACGCACACACACACACACAACACACACACACATATGCACACACAGACTCTAAACTTCCTGCCCTCCAAATAAGATGGAGAGACATTGATAACAATCATTATTACAAGTTAAGTGGTGTCACAAGCCCAAGTTCAAATTTATCTTCCCAGCATCTAGCTAAGAACTAGCTGAGCTAACAATCTCCAGAAATAAGATTACCATCGAATGAGCAAAATACCAAGGCCTATGACCTTGAGTTTCTTTCTCTATCAATAATCTTGTCAGGATGACAAAAGTACATTTTATAACCAAAACAATCACCTGCAGTTTTCCTTCCAGATGAAGTTCTTATTTCTTCTAACCCTTTCAAAAACGGATGGCTAAATTTGAAAAAATTTAAGGTACTTGGCATCAATGTTCTCTTTATACACAGTTCAGGAAACACCCTCCCTTTTTATCACTTTAAATAAATTCATTATTAAATGTTAAATAGAAGAAAAATAAGCTTCCTAAGCCCCCCCGCCCCGTTCCCCCTTAAACTTACTAAGAATAATCTGCTTCTCTCTTTCACCTGTGCTCAATTTTTCTATTATAATCTGATTTCAAGTTGTGGTTAAGTCCTGTCTTTTTAATCTAGTTGGAGACTTCTATATTTACCCAAGTATATCTGTATGACATTTAAAACAAGGCTCCCATTAATACAGTCATATTTTGTTCAAAGAATCAAAATTACATGAATATTAGTTTAGGGTTTTACTATGCTATATAATTTTTTATTTTTTGAAAGCATGCCTGTACAAATTAAGCATTTACACAATTAAATTGAGTGACTAATTTATTTTATTCCAGTGAGAAAGAAATGAATAAAAAGAAAATTGTCTAAACTTCTTGAGGATAAAAATAAAAGCTTAGTTATAAGTCTCTTGAACCAAATGTGAGCTCTGCTACTGCTAATATCCCTTAATATTAGTTCTTTAACCTCTATCTGGAATCAAATATATCTCCCCTTTGTTTTTTGGGGCCATACCAGGGGTTACTCCTGGCTCTGCTCTCAGAAATTGCTCCTAGCAGGCTCGGGGATCATATGGGATGCCAATGATAGAACCCGGGTCCTTCCTAGGTTGGTAGCATGCAAGGCAAATGTTTTACCGCTGTGCTATCACTTGGGCACCATGTGTATTTCCCGTTGTAATTATATTAGGCAACCTAGGAGAAGAACATGAGACTATGTATTTTAGATCTTTATGAATGAGGAGGAATCTAAGCAGAAAAGCATATTCAAGCAGCAAATGGAATCTGCAATAAACAAAATATATCCTTCCTAAAACTTCTTGTTTAGAGTTACTTTCTCATGCTTTATTTTCACTGAATAATACAATCAGCTGATCACAGTCTTGTTCACAAAAGACTTTTTCTGTTGCTTAATATTATTGTGAATTCATGAAAAGACTATTAGCTTTTTAATTTGCAAATGAAGTATTTTTAACTCAGTTAGGCCTTTTAGTATTGGTATTGTTTTCTGGCATTTTAATGAATGTCATTGCCTACTCTTTGCTTTTCTTGAATATTTTTATTCCCAAATTTATAATAAAATGAAAAATGGAATATGACTACAGAACTATGTCTAAAATATCAGAAATATGCTGTATGTTAAAACAATTTATTTTAAACTCACATGTAGTTTATGGCTGACTGTGTCAGTCTGTTTTAGTACATACTCTTTTTACATATCATACAGTCATAACTACAGTTTCCATATTTAAAGATAATATTGAAAGTTTGCATCACTTTTATATTACCTGTATTAATGTGTCAATATTAAATTATTATTAAACAAATGGTATTTTACTAATGTAAGACTTATTAAGATGAATCCACTCTAAAAGAATTATCTAAAAATCTTTATAATAATTCTGTATGTCATTTCTAACAATTTTAGTTGTGAGGTACTTGATAAATTATTTACATTTAGTAACCGCTCTTTGTAAATGGGACCTATAAGCAATAGGTATTTTTTGTAAATGGATTCTTTGTCAATGGGATATAAAATATAATTTAATAATATAATATAATATAATAATAATATAATAATATAACCTATACAGCATTTTAATAACAAGTGAAAAATGTAAATTTATTCTTACAAAGTTTTCTTTCTTTATTATCTTCAAACATAATATTTCATATAGTTTAATGTCAGTAATCATCTTTTGACCCAAACATTTTGATATACTACCCAGAAAGACATGTAAAGTTATGCCACTTAGAACTCCCTTAAAATTCACTATAGGAATTATAGAAATTCATTATATTCCTTATTAGTCAGGACTGCTCAGTGTAAGGCAAAGGCAAACTCAGTCAACTAATCTATACATTTCATTTTTTTTTTCATGAGAGCTTTAGGTTTGAGCAACCTGAGAAAAATACCACTGGTCTTAATGTTAAGGATATCCCTAGTATGTGATTCTCTGGGGGAAAAAAATCATTAAATAGTTGAAAACATAGAGTCAGGAAGTTTTTCCTTCAAATTCTTCATTATAATTTCTTTCCTTTCTGAAATTTAATTTTACCAATTTTCTTTCAAATCCATCTTGATCTCTGATATAATATCTGAATATCATTTTTCTCTTTTTAGAAAGTCTAGACTCTACCGTAAGAAATAGGTGTTATCCAACAGTTAACCCCACCAGTTGAAAAAAAATCCTTATTGGAAATCTCTGTTCACTACATTACATAAAACATTGGGTCATGAGATATCACATTGGAGATGTTTATTATTGAGATTTGATTGAAATTTTATTTATATAAATTTTAATTTAGTTAAATGGAAAATAAATAACTACAACCTACACTAACAGGACATTTGTTCTTTATTTTAATAGCATCATTAAAATTATACCAATAGCCTTAAATATAAAGGTGAATAATTACTATTTGGTGACAGAATAGATTTTTTGTTTAAATTTTTGTATATACCAGGCAATACTTAGGGATTACTCCTGTGCTAGGGATCAGTCTTGGCAGGCTCTGGAAGCCATAAGTAGTGTCTGGGATTGAATTCTGGTAGGTCAGTGCAAGGCAAAACCCTACCCACTAGATGATCACTCTGGCCCTCAAAATGAATTTTACCCATCTAAAAGAAAATTTGTTGGTTGCTACATACTTGTGAATTTGTTCCTAAATTTGGAGTCTTGTATTGGCATATTTTTCATCATGACCATTTCATTTGTTAAACTAATGATAGTTATAAAATGCTTACTCAGTATTAAATATTACATTTAGACGTATTTTCTTAAAATAAAACTACCAATTTGATAAAGAATGGAAAAGAATACCACTTATTCTCCATAAATCAAGTATATTTGGAATGTTAACATTTCAACAATCTGTCCTAAGAGGAATTAATTACTTAGATGCACTTAATTATGGCATGCATAGGAGTCTCAATATTGAGTTTGGGGACTAGTATACAAACATTGACTAGTTTTGACAAGAAGGTTGGCCTGAATGCCAGACTTGATGGCCTAGGGTTACAAACATTGTCAAGCAACATTGTAATGACAGCTGAGAATTCAGTGGGGGATAGCTTAGTGTTTCAATTAACTATGGGAAAGCCTCTGTTAAGGTGAAGTTATTGATTATTTGGATTTAGCAACCAATTATGTGGATTACTTTCATTTTTTAATAAATTGATATAAGCATGAATCTTAGTGACCTTGACATCTGAATTCATGGAATCATAGATTTGTTGCACTGCCACCTAAGGCTCTCACTGCCTGAATCCAGCAGACAGCCTAATTAAACAGCAAGAGTTCCTGGAGGGGAATGTTAATGAGTCTACTTGGCAGCCAACAGTCTGTTCCCCAGATGGTGCAGGGGTTATAAATTGTCAATAGGGTAAGAGTAGTGAAAGAACTGGGGGAAATACAGAAAGAGTTCCACGTTATTGGAACTCTCTGAGAAACTAGCTCTACCATGAAGGAATTTTGAAATTTCGAAGCAGTAATATGGATTAAAGTACTAAATATTCTATTTACTTTGACCTAGAAGTCCAGAGTTGTTTTGACCTTTCAAAGAAAAACACTGTCTATGTAAATTAACTTTTGTGATGTTTATTGAGGCACATTTGTTAGGTTGATAATGACTATAAAAATGACAACACCATTATCAGATTTGTAGATCCTGCTTAGGATTTTAACCTTTATGTTTTTTTTTTATTTGTTTATTGTCTGATGGGTAAAACAATAGAATATAAGGGCTCTTGAATAATTTGGTCATTTCTGAATTAGAAGTTCCTTAATGAGATAAAATTTTTCATAACCTTAAAATTCATGTCCTTAGCAGTAATTAAAACACTTCTTTAATTCTTGCTAAACTTTCTTACTTTTCAGTTGGTCCTTAAATATGCTTTGAAAACAAATAAATATCCGAAAGCAGCAGTCAAATATAACGCTCACTATAATTCAGAAGTCAATTTTAAGAACCATCTGTGGTAGACAGACTTTAGAAAAAAAAACAATAATGTTCATATTTAGTGTCCATAATTTCTGTGTGCTCATTTAGGACCACGATATGATAGACTTCTAAAGAAACAAACATGAGATATCATGTGAGTTCCATGATGAAGCAGCATTACAAAAGAGTGTATGTGTTGTCTGTATGAGACTCTACCCTACTGACCTTGAAGGACAAGCTACTATGAGATTAACTATCCTAGAAGAGGCAATGGATTAGCTACCTAAGAAGAAGTGACCTATTTTAGTTAACTGTGTTAGTTATCTTAGTTCACTATGAGGGTAACTAGATAAGAAGAGGCAAACCACAGGAGACCTTTAGAAATTGAAAGTTTCAGTTCTATAGACATGAGAAGAACTAGATGATCACAAATGCTGCCTAAAGAGGATTGCAGATATAAATTCTAGCAGAAATATAAAAGAAGTGATTAGATTTTTTTCTTTATAAATAAGAGTAGTGACCAGGGGGAGCAGTATCTTGACTGTGTGTGTGTGTGTGTGTGTGTGTGTGTGTGTGTGTGTGTGTGTGTGTGTGTGTGTATCTTGATTCTTGACCAGTGCTTCTCAATTATTTTCTGTCATGCCTCCCTAGGAAGAAGAAAACATTTTTCGCAACCCCCGTGCTACTGTAAATAGTATCTTTATTAAAAATAAAAGCTTTAACCTGCAAAACAAAAATATATAAAATAATTTGAGCTGATTTTTTAATCAGAGGTGATGTCTGGATTAATGGCTACAGTGAGCACGTTTTGCAATGCGTAGCTTTTCAAAGCGGGGTCTGAAGCAAGACACAGCAACTCTCAGCTCCAGAGACAAACACGGGGCTTAGCTTGTTATGACAGTGTTTGCAGACGTCAAACATGCCCCCCCCCCCTTTACGGAGCCTCGCGCACCCCCTAGGGGGCGTCCCACTATTTGAGAAGCACTGCGTCTCTTCACCATTGAAATCTAAAGGGAAAAAAAGCTTATGGAAGGGCCAGAGCCATAGCACAGAAGATAGGACTTTTGCATATCACACAGCTGATTTGGGTTTGATCCCTAGCATCTCAAATGGGCCTTGAGCTTGCCAAGACCCAGAGATAATAACCCCTGAGCATCGCTGGGTATGGCCCAGAAACAAAAACAAAACAAGAAAAAAAAAAGTGTATGTATTACATAATGTTTTTAGTGTATTTTAAGATTCTAAAGTTTGTTAGAGAAATAACTACATTGAGAACTTTCATAACAATGTCAGTGAGTGAGGAATGTAGAGTCTGTCTCGATTATAGTAGGGGGGTGGGGAGGAAGGAGATGGGGGCTTTGGTGATGGGAAGGTTGCACTGGTGAAGAGGGGTGTTCTTTTTATGACTAAAACCCAACTATGATCATGTTTAAATAAAGATATTATTTTTTTTAAAAAGAATTCTAAATTTTAAGATTCTATATTTGTAAATAACTTGTTAATTGGCAACATAAAATTAATGTATCTTTGGAAATTATCTAAATTTAGCCACATGATGCTTGATTTAATGTTAACTTGACCAGTTATGGGTTCCCAAGTATTTGCTCAAACAATTTTTTAGATGTTTTTGTGAGAATATTTTTACATAATATTAACATTTAAGTAGAATGAAAAAAGCAAATTGTCTTTTAATGTTTGTAGAACAAAATTAATTGAAGATCTAAAAAGAACAAAAATGCTGGCATTTACTCAAGTAAAAGAAGATTTCTTTTTGATGACTTCACAAATGAAAAAAATACTTTTATTTTCTGCCTCTCGATTAAAACTAAAATTCAGTTGCATCCTTATCTTGAGCATCCACTCTTTGGATTGAAATTTGATTGTTGACTCTGTTGAGTCTCCCAGTTTCCTGCCTGACTCTACCAATTTGATGAGTGAATTCCTTATAACTATAACAAAATACATACACATTCATGCACTCACATACACCACTGGTTGCTTTTTTCTGGATAACCCTAATCACAAATAGGTCAGAGGAGTGGAGATGATTGTAAACATCATTTCTTGATTCCCCATCCTCAGTATTTAGAAGTTATTGAATTTTACACCATTCATACAAAAAAATTCAAAAAATTAAAAAGAAGCAAAAGTTTACAGTCTTGGTTTTTGGGAAGTTCTTTAAGAATCTATTTTCCTCACTACCCCTGATCTTATTAACCCACAATAAATGTACATATTGGGGTGGAATGCTCCTAAGAAGTACTCCAAATCTCAGAATTTAACTCTTGGTCATTATGGGTCAACTTGGCTTGAAAGTTCAATATTAGGGCTTGAAGATGCAGTGCTTGAGGTCAATGATTCTGGTCAGGGCCACTCAGGAACCTCCAAAGAAACATTTGTCATTGATAGGATGTCTACCTATTGGCATTTATTTACCTACTTACCATTGGCAGGATTTTTACCCTGACAATTGTTCTCTCTCTCTGTCTAATGAATGTATTATCTTTTAAAATGTTGGATAATTCTTAGACTTCTTTTAAATCTTATCATTTCTAGTAAAAATTCCCTACTTATTTCATAACCATGTTAAATAGTAAAATTTCAGCAAGACTTACTTTTTCTCATTTTCTCAAACATTTAACCTTATATGCAGTTAGAACCAAATATAACTATCAATTAAATGTGGCAATAATAAAATATAATAGCAATATTAACTTCTTTTCGCTGAACTAGTATTATTTCTAAACTTTAGTATGGAAAGTTTTACATATAGTATTTAATTATAACACATATCTAACATTTAATTACATAAGATCTCACTGCAATAAATCTCCCTTATTTCACTCTATTACAGAGTATAAATAAATGAATCATTGTTATATCAAATTCTCTTACACCTAAGGTAAGTTAAAATATATAATTTTGGCTAATGAGGTATAAAGAAAAGTCTGCTTTAGGAATGAATACATGTTTTATAATAACTGTTCTTATTTTAATTTAGAAACATGATTATAATGGTGTTAAGATTGATAATTTTGATTTACATTTACCTTACGTTTTTACCACTAACTTGTTCAATACTTTCCATTTAACACTCCTATACTACGTCTAGTCCACTTCTTTATATCTATACTTAATTGATAGTCAGTTTTACAATGCAAAACAAAGAGTTTGTGCTCATTTGATACTGTATGTTCTGTTATTTTGATTTCTATATATAAATATTAATCTTTATATAAATAGGGATTCCTATATAAATAGATCTGTGATATTATTCACCATTTATTTCCTCATTGAGTTACTTCCCTTAATCCAATTGAATGGGAGTGAGGAGTACGTCCAGGCCCATCCAATTGTTAGCAAGCTGTTTTCATATTTTCTTATAATTGTATAGAATTCCATTTGGGTATATATGTCACTGCATCTTTAATCATTCATCTGTAAAGACACTTTCTTAATAAAAATAAAGCTTTTACAGGAGAAAAGTAGAATTTCTTTCAGTATGAAAGACAGACATACTACACTAGACTTAAATCTCTATAATATAATCATGAAGCTATAAACGCAAATGAAAAATAAAAAGAAAATAGTAGCCCTAAGTATTTTCATCAGCCTATACTCTGCTGATTTATGGTTAAGTGAGGAAAGAAATTTCTTTTTCAAACCTAGACTTTCTGTTAATTACAAAATGCATTTATACCTTACACTATTTTGTCACCAGCATAAAAATTAAAGTTTTAGTGGCTAAATGTTTCATTAAATGTCATAGATCTAGTAGGAAACAAAATCTCCATTGGCCTTTATTCTCACCAATCAGTTATGTCAGATGTATGTATTTAGTTAGTTTTATATGCATTAATTTGATTTTGGGGCTATTTCCCATGCTGCTTGGGGCTTATTCCTGTATCTTGCTCAGAGCTCAGTTTTGGTAGGGTCTACAGCACAATGTGATATTGGGTGCTGTTAATATTAGGTGCTGGGTTGTTGGCCAACCTGGGTGGTCCTTTTCAAGGCAAGAATCCTACTTGCTGTCCTGTCACTAGAGCTCAGTTTTGCTATTTTATTTATATAAAGATGGCATTCTTAGGATTTAAAATGAATGTTCTGTTTTTAAAGAAAATCACACAAAAATCATCTCAGTGTTGGATTATCTAAAATGTGATTAAGAAAAAATATTTTATAGCAGACAAATGTCCATAAATTAAAATACAAACACCAGCTTGACTTTAGATATCTTTCAATATTCTTAAGTGATTCAATTATGATATAAAATTCAATTTTCTAAAGAAACCAAGTGATATATAAGCGATTCCTGAGAAATAAATGCCATTTCTGATCTAAATCGAACTGCTACCTCTTTTAGTCTTTTCAATAAATACTAAATTTGACATCACCATAAAAGTGGCTTAGATCTCTATTTCATTGCTTAAAATGGATAAATAATTTTTGTTACCACAGAAAGTACTCGGAAAAAATATTTAATTTCACTCTCATAATAAAATCAGTAATTAGAAAAAAGGACATTTGCTGTTCTCACACAGTCATTTTCTCCCATAAAGTCTTTCATTTTATTTTAACTTTTAAAAAATATATTTTCTTGATACATAACACATAGTTCAAACAAAAAAAAAAAACTTTACCTACTTTATTTTCCCATTTTATGGTGGAAATCACCACAGCTAAAATGTTTAACTCAAGTGAAATAGAGAATACAATCTTAAATTATTTTTTATTTCAAAATGATCAAAAAAGCCACATAAATTCAAATATAAATCCCACTACAAAAGGCATAGGAAAAGGTTGGAAGAATATTCTAAAGGTCACATTATCTTAATGAAGTGCCACTTCCTGACAACATGGCTCTGATATTGGCGTAATATACTCCATTTAGTGGGAAATGCTCTGTGAAATCCATGCCCTCTGCACTCCAAACAAAGACATTGGTAATTTTCTTAAAAGGTCACACACAAATGTGTTATTTAAAACTAGGCATTTGCCAGTTGTGAACATATGAAAGGCGAATATCAGACAAGAGCAGGATAGACTGTTTGTAAAATGCCACAGCTTTTCACTGATGCTTTAATCATATAAAACTGTGTCAGATCATTTTATTCTTGATGTAAATCAGTTCATTAGAATATTAAAATTATATTGATGAAACTGTATTATTTTATCCAAAACTTTACTTTGAGTTTGGCTAAGTTGATGACATTTCTTTTATTATTTGCTTAATTTTTCAGGATTTGTCAGGAAGTAATAATTATTTGCACTACACGATCTATCAAAAATATAATTAGAAACTTACTAAACATTCTAACAAAAAAACCAACTGCTGCTACACTGGAGGACATACTTTTTTCAATTTCATTAAAAAATTATTATCTGGGGCAAGAGAGATAGGCTAGAGGTAAGGCATTTGCCTTGCGTACTAAAAGGTGGTTTGAATTCCAGCAACCCATATGGTCCACCGAGCCTACCAGGAGCGATTTCTGAGCATTGAGCCAGGATTAACCCCTGAACACTGCCAGGTATGACCTAAAAAACAAAAAAATTCTCTGTATATTTAAATAAAAAATACAGACTAAAAAAGCAAATTTATAAATAAATAGATATAAAAATTTAAAATATACCAAAATTAAAAGTTGAACAGATTACATAGAATATCAAAATGAAGTTGATGGTAAAAAATGATTGTACTAAATAAATATCTATAAAATAATAATAATTCAGCATCCAAAATATCAGAAAATACGTTAAGAAGATTAATAGCTTAAATGTGACCAAGCTTGGTTGGATCCCTTCTACTCTATATGGTTTCCAAGCCTGTCAGGCATGATCCCTGAGTCAGAGCAAGGATTAAGCCCTGAGAACAGCCGGTTGCAAGGACTACAACAACAAAACAAAAAAAGCAAAAATAAATAAATATAACATAAAACAAGTAGAAACAAGAGAAATGATAGAAGGCTTAAGGTGCTTGCTATGCTTATGACTAATGACAGTTCAACCTCCACACCACATATGGTAGTGATCACTGCCAGGAGTGAACCTTAAGCATGAATTGGGAATAAACTTTAAGTACCACCAGTGTGGTAACCAAAACCTAAAAAATTATTCTATTATTCTAATAATCTAATAAACTGAAATAAAATTGTACTCTCATTGAACATATTTTCAAAAACTATTTTCTTTTTTCTTTTCTTTGTCTTTGGGTCAAAAAGCCCACATAAATCTGTTGATGCTCAGGGGTTAATCATGGCTATGCACTCAGAAATTGCTCCTGGCTTGGGGGATCATATGGGATTTCAATTTATTGTGCCTATCAGTAAATAACTCAGATTTATTTTTATTTTAAATAGAATAAATGCCTAAGAGATTTGATATTTACTGTCTTCCTTTTAAATATTAAAGAACTTCTTTCTATCATTTTTCCTTTATAATTTATTTATTTTTACATCATCCTGATCTCAGAATTTATTTTAAATTATAATTTGCAAATGGTAACATTGTTATTCAAGGTGCAGTTTGTAGTGCCTTAATAGACACACTTTGGGGCCAGAGTGATAGCTTAGTGAGTAGGGCATTTGCTTTGCTCACATTCAATACAGGACCAACCTGGGACTGACCAGGGTTCCATCTGCAGTATCCCATATGGTCTCAGAGCCTGCCAGTTGTGATTTCTGAGCGTAGAACCAAGACTAACTCCTGAGCACCACCAGGTGTTGCCAAAAAACAAATAAAAAATAAATAATTAAAGAAATAGACATAATGATTTTGAACTATCATTATCTCAGGAAAATTTTTATCAACTCCAGAAGAAACTCCCTTATTAATAATGCCATTATTTTCATTCTGAACTTTTGCAAAGATCATGTCACTGAGAACAGAAAATACTTTAAAGTTTCCTTCCAATTTGGGATGACTTTTTTTCTGCCTAATTATTATGGTTTGAGCCCCCAGAACAATCCTAAATATGGTGATATTAGATATTTAATCACAATACATCTTGAAATAAAAAAAAAGTTTTACCAATAAGTATCAGTGATAGGTGGAGGATGTTGCCTATTTTTTCTACTTAAATTCTATTATCATGAAAATTGTTGGCTTTGTCAAATTGTTTTTTGCATCTATTAATGTAATGACATTTTTGGGGGGCCACACCTAGTGATGCTCAGAAATCGCTCCTGGCTCGGAGACCATAAGGGATGCCAGGGATCAAACCTAGTTCTGTCCTGTGTCAGCCACTGCTTGCAAGGCAAATGCTCTACTGTGCTATCGTTCTGGCCCCTGTAATCACATTTTTAAATTCTACTTTATCAATGTTAAACTAAATTTATTTTACTTAGATAAAACCCAATGTTTCTTTGAAATGGTCTTTGAAATGGTTCTAATCATTTCTACTTTCATTTTCATAATAGATACTGGCTTATCTCTTTTTAAATCATGGATTTATTTAGAATTACAAAATAATGGCCTACTAAAAAGTTGGGAATCTCTTCTGAAAACTTTTGAGAGGAATTTATTATTTACAGAATTGAATATCCTTAATATTTGATACATTTCACTAACAAATATATTTCGTCTACTTTTTCAGAAAGACGTATTTAGATTATTATGTTAACATAATATCCTTTATCATTCTCATTTTTAATAACTATGTAAATATTTTATTTGTCCAATTTTAATATTGTGTTTGTGACAATAATAATAATAATTTTCATTTTCATAATGTCTACAATAATGCCCTCTATTTTATACTGATTTAGTAATTTCTATAATTTTTTCTTAGCCTTAATATTTAATACATTTTAGACTAAACATTTAGTAATTTTTCTGACTTTTATGAAGAAACAACTTTCTTTTTTTCTTTCTTTTTTGTTTTCTTTTGGGGGGGGGCCATACCTGGTGACACTCACAGGTTACCCCTGGCTATATGCTCAGAAATTGCTCCTGGCTTGGGGGACCATATGGGACACCAGGATCCAACCGAGGTTCGTCCTGGGTCAGCCACGTGCAAGGCAAATGCTCTACCAGTGTGCTATCACTCTGGCTCAAGAAATAACTTTCTAAATGAGTTTTGTCTAATATATTTCAACCATTCTGATGCAAATACTTGTTTTGTAATTCTGATTACTTGGGCTATAATTTACTTTTTCTGTGTTCTTAAAATGGAAGGTTTTATTTTTAATTTGAAATATTATTTGGAGGGAACACAACTGACTATAATTAGGACTTAACCTTGACTTTGCACTAGAAAGTGATAACTTCTGATGGTACTCCAGGGGCCACATGGGCATTCAGAAATTTTTCCAGGAGTAGATTTAGACAAGCAGTTCATATGCTATGCATTCTCTCTGTTCTCTCTCCCTTTTTTTGTTTTTGGACCACACCTGGCCACACTCAGGGGTTACTCCTGCCTCTGAGCTCAGAAATCACTCCTGGCAGGCTCCAGGGAGCATATGGTATGCCCAGAAACGAATATGGGTTGGTCCTGAATTGGCCATGTACAAGGCAATGCCTACCACTTTGCTATTGCTCTGGCCCCTATGTCTTCTATTTTTAAATAGGCAATTATAAACATATATATATATATATATATATATATATATATATATATATATATATATATATATATATATATATATACCTCTAAGCATTGTTTTACACTATGTTTCAGAAGTTTGAGCATGTGTATAATCATTTTCTTTCATCTAAACATAAATTCTATTTTTCTTTAGGATCATTTTAATGATCCACTTTTTAGGGAAACATCGTCTAGATCACACATATTTTTTCTCTAATTTCTGTTACATATTTCTAATTTTGCTCTCTGTACAAAGAGAGTATGCTTTGTATGAATTCAACACTCCCAAATTTATTAATATATTTAATGAATTAACATAGTGTCCATTTTTAAGAATATTTCACGAACTCTCATAGATGTTTCTTCAGTAAGATTAAGGAAGTAGCTCAGTAGTCAGAATTATTTGTCTGGCATATGCAGACACCTGAGTTTGAAGTTTGGCACCATGTAATTGACTCAGCACCATCAGATTTGCTCTGGGAGCCACAGTATTGTTCAACATTAGTAACTTTGGCAGTCATCAAAACTGATAACCCAACATTGCCAGTCCTGAACATTGAACCATCTTCCCATTTCTCAGCACTGCTTGGGAGAATGACCTCAACCTCCCCCAAAAGAAAAATAATATATA